>NC_055977.1:26441520-26741520 GCF_018492685.1 Alosa sapidissima
CCATTTCTCCTATATCACCTATATTCCTATATGAGTAATTTTTTTTCCTTGGTGAACAACCATACAACCATCATTATGTGGATACCATTAACAGTGAACATTTTCAGATCTGTACTCTTTTTTATAAAGCCCTTAATTCTATTGTCAAATGTATGCTAGGAATTTTCTTGATGTTGTGTGTTTGCCAACACACCTTTTCACCATGTGAATGTGACTGCCAAATATGTAGGATTGTCAGTGGCTCAGTGGGATAATGCCTAGTGCTGATGTTTGTTAGGTTGAGAGTTCGAATCCCTGGTAGTGCTTTAGGCTCTAGCTCGAATACTATTGGTTATTCAAGATTCACATCATTGAACAGCACCTGAATGACATCAGGCAATCAACATACACAGTCATTAGTTGCCAAGAATCAGAATGCCGAGACACTCTGACATTTAGGGGAACTTCTTTGTTCACTATTTTTCCTTCATCATTAAGTCTATCATATTTATATTTCATCCATTAATGTTCTTCTCTACAAATGTCTAATTGCCCCAGAATTTCAAAAAGATTTCAGGTGTACTGTTTTAGGAAAGCCCTTCATTTTATTGTCAAATGTATGCTTGGAGTTTTTCTTGTGTTTACCAACACACATTTTCACATGTGAATGTGACTGCCCAATGTGTATGATTGTTAGTGGCTCAGTGGGATAATGCCTTGTACTGGTGTTTCTTAGGTTGAGTGTTCGAATCCCCATTAGAACTTCAGGATCAAGCTGCACATGCTATTGGTTATTGAAGATTGAACAGCACCTGAATGACATCAGGCAATCAACATACACAGTCATTAGTTGCCAAGAATCAGAACGCCGAGACATTCTGACATTTAGGGGAACTTCTTTGTTCATTATTTTTCCTTCATCATTAAGTCTATCATATTTATATTTCATCCATTAGTGTTCTTCTCTATAAATGTCTAATTGCCCCAGAATTTCAAAAAGATTTCAGGTGTACTCTTTCAGGAAAGCTCTTCATTTTATTGTCAAATGTATGCTTGGAGTTTTTCTTGTGTTTACCAACACACATTTTCACATGTGAATGTGACTGCCCAATGTGTATGATTGTTAGTGGCTCAGTGGGATAATGCCTTGTACTGGTGTTTCTTAGGTTGAGTGTTCGAATCCCCATTAGAACTTCAGGATCAAGCTGCACATGCTATTGGTTACTGAAGATTCACACCATTGAATAGCACCTGAATGACATCAGGCAATCAACATACACAGTCATTAGTTGCCAAGAATCAGAACGCCGAGACACTCTGACATTTAGGGGAACTTCTTTGTTCATTATTTTTCCTTCATCATTAAGTCTATCATATTTATATTTCATCCATTAGTGTTCTTCTCTACAAATGTCTAATTGCCCCAGAATTTCAAAAAGATTTCAGGTGTACTGTTTTAGGAAAGCCCTTCATTTTATTGTCAAATGTATGCTTGGAGTTTTTCTTGTGTGTTTACCAACACACGTTTTCACCATTTGAATGTGACTGCCTAATGTGTATGATTGTTAGTGGCTCAGTGGGATAATGCCTTGTACTGGTGTTTCTTAGGTTGAGTGTTTGAATCCCCATTAGAACTTCAGGATCAAGCTGCACATGCTATTGGTTATTGAAGATTCACACCATTGAACAGCACCTGAATGACATCAGCCAATCAACATTCACACTCATCAGTTGTCAAGAATCACAATGCCGAGACACTCTATGACATTCAGGGGAACTTCTTTGTTTACTATTTTTCCTTCATCATAAAGTCTATCATATTTATATTTCATCCATTAGTATTCTTCTCTACAAATGTCTTATTGCCCCAGAATTTCAAAAAGTTTTCAGGTGTACTCTTTTAGGAAAGCCCTTCATTTTATTGTCAAATGTATGCTTAGAGTTTTTCTTGTTGTGTGTTTACCAATACACATTTTCACCATGTGAATGTGACTGGCCAACATGTAGGATTGACAGTGGCTCAGTGAGATAATGCCTTGTACTGGTGATCCTTAGGTTGAGAGTTCAAATCCCACTTGAAGCATTAGTGTTAGAATACTGTTGGGTTGTGGATGTTAGCATACTACAATAGAATGCTGTTGGGTTGTGGAGGTTAACACACTATTACATTACAGCTACTTGTCAATATGGACTTGTAGTGTAACTGTATAATTATAGGCTGTTTTTCTTATTGACTCCGACACAGCTGTAGCCTATAATTATTTGTTATTCTTATAATATTTGTCATTTCTTATACATATTTAGTCGGCAAGTGTGTTGTTCCACTTGACAGAACAACTCTATATCGGTTAAGGATGTCACGCATGAAACAATGCTGCAGAAACACGAAAATACGACTTTGAGTTTAGTAGGCTATAATTTTCAGTTCCTGTTTATCTATTGCACGATGGGTAATAATTTAAAGGAATCGTGTTGCAGTCTTGTAAATAGTGACCCTGCAAGATCCCTAGTCATTGCAAAATCATAGTCTGTGACTTAAAACTCTACTACTTGTCTTTAGATGTGAGAGGGTCTGAGACTGTAATCTTTCAAAAATCTTTTCCAAATCTTGCAAATCTTTCCAAAGTCTGTCAGTGTAAGGAGGGCTTGTGGTGAAAGTGCTGTGGAGTAATTGCAGGATCTAACCTAACCACACCCAGTTTACCTGCTGGGAAACCCTGTAGCTCCGGAGCAGGGGCTCAGACCAGGATAAATTGTTTGCTCGCCCTCAGTTCACTCTTTTGTTCATCTCAACCCAGCACTCCAGTGTGTCCTGCTTTGTGTGCGTCTTTGAGTTAACGCAAGTCATCACTTTAATGACCCTCACTATGACTTTTGTGATGTTTATCAGTTTGTAGAGTAGCTCTGCCATCATGTGTAAAGTTAAGGTCTTTGTTTGTTGGTTAGGTGATGTTGGTTGACTTGGGATGTCAAGTATTGTTTAGTTGTACCTTATATAGCCATATGATTTTAGTTTATTGTTCAAATGTCAATTGGTTTGTTTGTGAGTTGGGATCTGTACTGATTTACCCCATTTCACTGATTACTCCATTTTCTGTTTGTTTCCTCTTTGATGCAGCACACATACAAGTAAAGAACAAAAGAACAGATGAATTGAAACTCAAATAAAGTTCACTTGTGTTGCACCGAAACCTGCCATCTCCGTGTCATCACTTCATACCATTGAGCCTTCTGACCGAGGCTCTGCCTGCTCGCCACACACTCACTCTACCTCGACCCACATCGCCCCCTACAGTTCCTTCAGCTGGGTTGTGGAGGTTAGCATACTAGAATAGAATACTGTTAAGAATACTGTTGGGTTGTGGAGGTTAGCACACTATAACGTTACAGCTACTTGTCAGGACTTGTCGTGCATGGCAAGTATAACTGCATAATTAAGGCTGTTCATCTTATTGACTCCAACACAGAACCCACCCCCACCCCCCTTCACCTACCACCACAAATACAATTCCATTCTGTGGGAAACACTGCCTTCCATTAACAGATAGCATAGTCCTGTAGAATAGAGTATTAGAATACTATTGAGTTGTGGAGATTAGCGCACTAGAATACTACTGTTAGAATACTGTTGGGTTGTGGAGGTTAGCACACTAGAATAGGGTATTGTTAGAATACTATTAGGTTGTGGAGGTTAGCACACTATAACGTTACAGCACAGGGTAATCCTAATTTTATGCATCAAATTTATTCCAATCCAACTCAAAAGTTTTGAACAACACAAAGTGAAGGTTTTATCCAGATCAAAATCAAGAATAGATTATGTGATCTAATCCAATTTCAGGATCCTTGTTTCCCTTTGAACAAGCCATTTTCAAGATTTGATCCAATCCGATAGCCGAAATCCGGTAACTGAAATCCGATAACCGAAATCCAATCGCGTTTCTTTTGAACAATTGGGCCCAAACAATCAAAGCATATGTAAAACTAAAAAGCTATGCTACCTCATGTTCGTTTTGCTCGGACCCCGTAAATCACCGCTTGCGGTTATATTTGGGGGCCAAGCAGCGAAGCTGCGAAGGCACCCATTGTGTTTCTATGATTGGGGGCCAAGCAGCGAAGCTGCGAAGGCACCCATTGTGTTTCTATTTTTTCTTATTATTATTATTGGGGGCCAAGCAGCGAAGCTGCGAAGGCACCCATTGTGTTTCTATGATTTCTTATTATTATTGGGGGCCAAGCAGCGAAGCTGCGAAGGCACCCATTGTGTTTCTATGATTTCTTATTATTATTATTATTATTTAACATCTTTCCTCTGCCATTGGAGTCTATGGCAGCCCATAGAACCGTCTGGTGAAAAGTTGTGAAATTTGGCACACTGATTGGGGACAGGCCAATGATTAATTTCACCAAGATTCATGCCGGGATCTTGAGCGCTCTAGCGCCACCAACAGGCCAAAGTTGGACGTGCGTTCACACACGTAACTTTTGACCCATAGGCCCAATTGTCAAAAATGAGGTATCATTGGAATCCTTGGACCAAGCCGAGTTCAACGCACCATATGACATCATTTTCCGCCATGATGGATTTTCCGCCATTTTGGATTTTAGTGAAAGTGAAACTAATTCTTCACAGGTCACAAATTTTGTCCGATCGTCACCAAACTTGACACACATGATCTTCAGCCCAAGCCTCACAAAAGATACTCCTTTTCGTCTTCGGAACTCAAACCGTTCGCCCGTAACAGCCAATCGAAATATGCGGCGAAGCCGCCAAACAGGAAGTGAGCTCATATCTCAGCAACCCATTCACCTATCATAACCAAACTTAGTCCATGGACTCAGGACCCAATCAGGGGGACGCTCAAGAAATCTGGTGACCTTTGACCTCTAGGGGGCGCTGTAATTAAGAAACATGCCTTTTGGCCTGTAGCAGCAGTTGTGCTTAGAATTAAAACGCACTAGTGGTGTCTGGTAATACTGTTGGAGGTCCTTAGGCCGACCCAAGCCAACTTGTGATGTCATCGTAATTGATTCGGCCGCCATATTGGATTTAATCAAAAACACGTACGAATTTTTGCAGGTCACAAATTTCAGCGGATCCTCACCAAAATTGGCAGAGAACATCTTCAGACCATGCCTTATCAGTGCATCGCTTTTTGGAACGATTGACAGTAGCATTCGGCTGTAACAGCCAATCGAAACTTGCGGCGAAGCCGCCAAACAGGAAGTGAGCTCATATCTCAGCAACCCTGCCATGTATCATAACCAAACTTACTACATAGGTTCAGGACCCCATTAGGAGGACGCTCAAAAATGTGTTGACCTTTGACCTGTAGGGGGTGCTGCAATTAGCAATATTGCATTTTGATCTGTAGTTGCAATGTGTTTTATCGATCTTTTATTTTTGGATGTGAAACTGATGACATGTTCCATCCAGTTCATTCTAATGCGTGCGTGGTAGGGCGGGGCGGGGCAGGACGGGGTGGGACGGGCAGAGGTGATTAGGTGGGGGGGCTGGCTGGCAGAGGCTGTGGCAATACTCAGCCCTGTTTCAGCCCTACAAAATCAGTTATGTTTGATGTGACACTTGTTGAAAGTGTTGATCGCGAGTGTCTGCTGAGTTCTATCTTGTCGCCGTGGCTACTCCAGCCTATTCTGCTTGGCCCCCTCATTGCTGCTTGCAGCTATATTTGGGGGCCAAGCAGCGAAGCTGCGAAGGCACCCATTGTTTTTCTATTTGGGGGCCAAGCAGCGAAGCTGCGAAGGCACCCATTGTGTTTCTATTTGTTCTTATTATTATTGGGGGCCAAGCAGCGAAGCTGCGAAGCCCCATTGTTTTTCTATGATTTCTTATTATTATTATTTAACATCTTTCTTCCGCCATGGGAGTCTATGGCAGCCCATAGAACCGTCTGGTAAAAAGTTGTGAAATTTGGCACACCGATTGGGGACAGGCCCATGATTAATTTCACCAAGTTTCATGTCGGCTCCTCGAGGGCTCTAGCGCCACCAACAGGCCAAAGTTGGGCGTGCGTTCACGCACGTAACTTTTGACCTGTTGATCCGATTTTGAAAAATGCGGTACCGTTGGAATCCTTGGACCAAGCCGAGTTCAACGCACCCAATGACGTCATTTTCCGCCATGATGGATTTTCCGCCATATTGGATTTAAGTGAAAGTGAAACTAATTTTTCACAGGTCACAAATTTTGTCCGATCGTCACCAAACTTGACATACATGATCTTCAGACCAAGCCTCACAAAAGTTGTGGTGTTTTGTCTCCGGAACTATGACCGTTCACCCGTAATATCCAATCGAAATTTGCGGCGAAGCCGCCAAACAGGAAGTGAGCTCATATCTCAGCAACCCATTGATCTATCATAACCAAACTTAGTCCATGGACTCGGGACCCAATCAGGGGGACGCTCAACAAATTTGGTGACCTTTGACCTCTAGGGGGCGCTGAAATTAAGAAACATGCCTTTTGGCCTTTAGCAGTAGTTGTGCTTAGAATTGAAACCCACTAGTGGTGTCTGCTACTACTGTTGAAGGTCCTTAGGCCGACCCAAGCCAACTTGTGATGTCATCGTAATTGATTCGGCCGCCATATTGAATTTAATCAAAAACACGTACAAGTTTTCGCAGGTCACAAATTTCATCTGTTTTTCACCAAAATTGGTAGAGACCATCTTCAGACCATGCCTGATGAGTGCATTGCTTTCTGGAACAATTGACAGAAGCTTTGGCCTGTACCAGCCAATCAAAATTTGCGGCGAAGCCGCCAAACAGGAAGTGATTTCATATCTCAGCAACGCTTTCATGTATCAAAACCAAACTTAGTACATGTACCTCAGACCACATCGGGAGGACGCTCAAGAAATTTGGTGACATTTGACCTCTAGGGGGCTCCGTAATTGACAAAAATGCATTTTGGCCAGTAGTTGCTGATGCGCATTATTTTGCAATGGAAGTCAATGGCAGCCCATAGAACCGTCTGGTGAAAAGTTGTGAAATTTGGCACACTGATAAGGGACAGTCCCATGATTAATGTCACCAAGTTTCATGCCGGCACCTCAAGCGCTCTAGCGCCACCAACAGGCCAAAGTTGGACTTGTGTTCACGGACGTAACTTTTGACCTGTTGACCCGAATGGCAAAATGAGGTATCATTGGAATCCTTGGGCCAAGCCGAGTTCACACCCCCACACACCCTATGACGTCAATTTTTGACCTCTGTGTTTAAATCACAGCAAGTGTGATCATATCTCAGTCAATCTTTTATTTTTGATGTGAAACTGATGACAGCAAGTTCCATCTAGTTCATTCTAATGTGTGCGTGCAAGGGTGGGACGGGGTGGGATGGGCAGGGGCGGTTGTGGCGGTGGGCTGGCTGGGGGAGGGGGCGGCGACACTCAGCCCTGGTTCAGCCCCACAAAATCAGTTATGTTTTGATGTGAAACTTGACCTTGTAACTCAGCCAATCTTGGGTTGTATGGCATGGAACTTGCTGTGACTGCTTAAGGCTATATGTCTGATGCAACGGCATTGACTTACATGGCAAATCTGGCCTGCTGATCTCACTGCTTGGCCCCCTCATTGCTGCTTGCAGCTATATTTGGGGGCCAAGCAGCGAAGCTGCGAAGGCACCCATTGTGTTTCTATTTGTTCTTATTATTATTATTATTATTATTATTCCGCCATTGAAGTCAATGGCAGCCCATAGAACCGTCTGGTGAAAAGTTGTGAAATTTGGCACACTGATTAGGGATAGTCCCATAGTTAATTTCACCAAGTTTCATACCGGCACCTTGAGCGCTCTAGCGCCACCAACAGGCCAAAGTTGGACTTGCGTTCACGCACGTAACTTCTGACCTGTTGACCCGATTGTCAAAAATGAGGTATCGTTGGAATCCTTGGACCAAGCCGAGTTCAACGCACCCTATGACGTCATTTTCCGCCATGATGGATTTTCCGCCATATTGGATTTTAGTGAAAGTGAAACTAAAACTTCACAGGTCACAAATTTTGTCCGATCGTCACCAAACTTGACACACATGCTCTTCAGACCAAGCCGCACAAAAGTTATTCTTTTTCGTCTTCGGAACTAAAACCGTTCGCGCGTAACAGCCAATCGAAATTTGCGGCGAAGCCGCCAAACAGGAAGTGAGCTCATATCTCAGCAACCCATTCATCTATCATAACCAAACTTAGTCCATGGACTCAGGACCCAATCAGGGGGACGCTCAAGAAATTTGGTGACCTTTGACCTCTAGGGGGCGCTGTAATTAAGAAACATGCTTTTTGGCCTGTAGCTGCAGTTGTGCTTAGAATTAAAACGCACTAGTGGTGTCTGGTAATACTGTTGGAGGTCCTTAGGCCGACCCAAGCCAACTTGTGATGTCATCGTAATTGATTCGGCCGCCATATTGAATTTAATCAAAAACACGTACAAGTTTTCGCAGGTCACAAATTTCATCTGTTCTTCACCAAAATTGGTAGAGACCATCTTCAGACCATGCCTGATGAGTGCATTGCTTTCTGGAACAATTGACAGAAGCATTGACCTGTACCAGCCAATCGAAATTTGCGGCGAAGCCGCCAAACAGGAAGTGATTTCATATCTCAGCAACGCTTTCATGTATCAAAACCAAACTTAGTACATGTACCTCAGACCACATTGGGAGGACGCTCAAGAAATTTGGTGACATTTGACCTCTAGGGGGCACCGTAATTGACAAAAATGCATTTTGGCCAGTAGTTGCTGATGCGCATTATTTTGCAATGGAAGTCAATGGCAGCCCATAGAACCGTCTGGTAAAAAGTTATAAAATTTTGCACACTAATTGGGGACAGTCCAATAATTCATTTCACCAAGTTTCATGCCGGCACCTCAAGCGCTCTAGCGCCACCAACAGGCCAAAGTTGGACTTGTGTTCACGGACGTAACTTTTGACCTGTTGACCCGAATGGCAAAATGAGGTATCATTGGAATCCTTGGGCCAAGCCGAGTTCACACCCCCACACACCCTATGACGTCAATTTTTGACCTCTGTGTTTAAATCACAGCAAGTGTGATCATATCTCAGTCGATCTTTTATTTTTGATGTGAAACTGATGACAGCGAGTTCCATCTAGTTCATTCTAATGTGTGCGTGCAAGGGTGGGACAGGGTGGGATGGGCAGGGGCGGTTGCGGCGGTGGGCTGGCTGGGGGAGGGGGCGGCGACACTCAGCCCTGGTTCAGCCCCACAAAATCAGTTATGTTTTGATGTGAAACTTGACCTTGTAACTCAGCCAATCTTGGGTTGTATGGCATGGAACTTGCTGTGACTGCTTAAGGCTATATGTCTGATGCAACGGCATTGATTTACATGGTTAATCTGGCCTGCTGATCTCACTGCTTGGCCCCCTCATTGCTGCTTGCAGCTATATTTGGGGGCCAAGCAGCGAAGCTGCGAAGGCACCCATTGTGTTTCTATCTTTTCTTATTATTATTATACCTTCTTCCGTCATGGAAGTCTATGGCAGCCCATAGAACCGTCTGGTAAAAAGTTGTGAAATTTGGCACACCGATTGTGGACAGTCCCATGATTAATTTCACCAAGTTTCATGTCGGCTCCTCGAGGGCTCTAGCGCCACCAACAGGCCAAAGTTGGACGTGCGTTCACGCACGTAACTTTTGACCTGTTGATCCAATTTTGAAAAATGAGGTACCGTTGGAATCCTTGGACCAAGCCGAGTTCAACGCACCCTATGACGTCATTTTCCGCCATGATGGATTTTCCGCCATATTGGATTTTAGTGAAAGTGAAACTAAAACTTCACAGGTCACAAATTTTGTCCGATCGTCACCAAACTTGACACACATGCTCTTCAGACCAAGCCGCACAAAAGTTATCACTTTTCGTCTTCGGAACTAAAACCGTTTGACCGTAACAGCCAATCGAAATATGCGGCGAAGCCGCCAAACAGGAAGTGAGCTCATATCTCAGCAACCCTTTCATCTGTCATAACCAAACTTAGCACATGGACTTATAACCCCATCAGTAGGGCACTCAAAAAATCTGTTGACCTTTGACCTCTAGGGGGCGCTGTAATTAGCAAAAAGGCATTTTTGCCTTTAGCTGTTGATGTGTTTGGAATTAAAACATACTAGTGGTGTCTGGTAGTACTTTTGGATGTTCTTAGGCTGACCCAGGCCAACTTGTGATGTCAACATAATTGTTTCGGCCGCCATATTGGATTTAATCAAAAACACTAAAACGTTTTCACTGGTCACAAATTTCATCTGATTTTCACCAAAATTGGCTCAGACCATCTTCAGACCATGCCTTATCAGTGTTTCATTTTCTACAACGATTGACAAAAGCATTCGCCCGTAACAGCCAATCGAAATTGGTGGCGAAGCCGCCAAACAGGAAATTACCTTGTAACTCAGCCAATCTTGGGTTGTTTGGCATGGAACTTGTTGTGACTGCTTATGTAACTGCATTGAGTTGCATGACAAATTTGGACTGCTGAACTCTCTGCTTGGCCCCCTCATTGCTGCTTGCAGCTATATTTATTATTATTATTCCGCCATTGAAGTCAATGGCAGCCCATAGAACCGTCGGGTGAAAAGTTGTGAAATTTGGCACACTGATTAGGGATAGTCCCATAATTAATTTCACCAAGTTTCATACCGGCACCTTGAGCGCTCTAGCGCCACCAACAGGCCAAAGTTGGACTTGCGTTCACGCACGTAACTTCTGACCTGTTGACCCGATTGTCAAAAATGAGGTATCGTTGGAATCCTTGGACCAAGCCGAGTTCAACGCACCCTATGACGTCATTTTCCGCCATGATGGATTTTCCGCCATATTGGATTTTAGTGAAAGTGAAACTAAAACTTCACAGGTCACAAATTTTGTCCGATCGTCACCAAACTTGACACACATGCTCTTCAGACCAAGCCGCACAAAAGTTATTCTTTTTCGTCTTCGGAACTAAAACCGTTCGCGCGTAACAGCCAATCGAAATTTGCGGCGAAGCCGCCAAACAGGAAGTGAGCTCATATCTCAGCAACCCATTCATCTATCATAACCAAACTTAGTCCATGGACTCAGGACCCAATCAGGGGGACGCTCAAGAAATTTGGTGACCTTTGACCTCTAGGGGGCGCTGTAATTAAGAAACATGCTTTTTGGCCTGTAGCTGCAGTTGTGCTTAGAATTAAAACGCACTAGTGGTGTCTGGTAATACTGTTGGAGGTCCTTAGGCCGACCCAAGCCAACTTGTGATGTCATCGTAATTGATTCGGCCGCCATATTGAATTTAATCAAAAACACGTACAAGTTTTCGCAGGTCACAAATTTCATCTGTTCTTCACCAAAATTGGTAGAGACCATCTTCAGACCATGCCTGATGAGTGCATTGCTTTCTGGAACAATTGACAGAAGCATTGACCTGTACCAGCCAATCGAAATTTGCGGCGAAGCCGCCAAACAGGAAGTGATTTCATATCTCAGCAACGCTTTCATGTATCAAAACCAAACTTAGTACATGTCCCTCAGACCCCATCGGGAGGACGCTCAAGAAATTTGGTGACATTTGACCTCTAGGGGGCACCGTAATTGACAAAAATGCATTTTGGCCAGTAGTTGCTGATGCGCATTATTTTGCAATGGAAGTCAATGGCAGCCCATAGAACCGTCTGGTAAAAAGTTATAAAATTTTGCACACTAATTGGGGACAGTCCAATAATTCATTTCACCAAGTTTCATGCCGGCACCTCAAGCGCTCTAGCGCCACCAACAGGCCAAAGTTGGACTTGTGTTCACGGACGTAACTTTTGACCTGTTGACCCGAATGGCAAAATGAGGTATCATTGGAATCCTTGGGCCAAGCCGAGTTCAACACACCCTATGACGTCAATTGTTGACCTCTGTGTTTAAATCACAGCAAGTGTGATCATATCTCAGTCAATCTTTTATTTTTTATGTGAAACTGATGACCGCAAGTTCCATCTAGTTCATTCTAATGTGTGCGTGCAAGGGTGGGACGGGGTGGGATGGGCAGGGGCGGTTGCGGCGGTGGGCTGGCTGGGGGAGGGGGCGGCGACACTCAGCCCTGGTTCAGCCCCACAAAATCAGTTATGTTTTGATGTGAAACTTGACCTTGTAACTCAGCCAATCTTGGGTTGTATGGCATGGAACTTGCTGTGACTGCTTAAGGCTATATGTCTGATGCAACGGCATTGACTTACATGGCAAATCTGGCCTGCTGATTTCACTGCTTGGCCCCCTCATTGCTGCTTGCAGCTATATTTATTATTATTATTTAACATCTTTCCTCTGCCATTGGAGTCTATGGCAGCCCATAGAACCGTCTGGTGAAAAGTTGTGAAATTTGGCACACTGATTGGGGACAGTCCAATGATTAATTTCACCAAGATTCATGCCGGGATCTTGAGCGCTCTAGCGCCACCAACAGGCCAAAGTTGGACGTGCGTTCACACACGTAACTTTTGACCCATAGGCCCAATTGTCAAAAATGAGGTATCGTTGGAATCCTTGGACCAAGCCGAGTTCAACGCACCATATGACATCATTTTCCGCCATGATGGATTTTCCGCCATTTTGGATTTTAGTGAAAGTGAAACTAATTCTTCACAGGTCACAAATTTTGTCCGATCGTCACCAAACTTGACACACATGATCTTCAGCCCAAGCCTCACAAAAGATACTCCTTTTCGTCTTCGGAACTCAAACCGTTCGCCCGTAACAGCCAATCGAAATATGCGGCGAAGCCGCCAAACAGGAAGTGAGCTCATATCTCAGCAACCCATTCACCTATCATAACCAAACTTAGTCCATGGACTCAGGACCCAATCAGGGGGACGCTCAAGAAATCTGGTGACCTTTGACCTCTAGGGGGCGCTGTAATTAAGAAACATGCCTTTTGGCCTGTAGCATCAGTTGTGCTTAGAATTAAAACGCACTAGTGGTGTCTGGTAATACTGTTGGAGGTCCTTAGGCCGACCCAAGCCAACTTGTGATGTCATCGTAATTGATTCGGCCGCCATATTGAATTTAATCAAAAACACGTACAAGTTTTCGCAGGTCACAAATTTCATCTGTTCTTCACCAAAATTGGTACAGACCATCTTCAGACCATGCCTGATGAGTGCATTGCTTTCTGGAACAATTGACTGAAGCATTGACCTGTACCAGCCAATCGAAATTTGCGGCGAAGCCGCCAAACAGGAAGTGATTTCATATCTCAGCAACGCTTTCATGTATCAAAACCAAATTTAGTACATGTACCTCAGACCCCATCGGGAGGACGCTCAAGAAATTTGGTGACATTTGACCTCTAGGGGGCACCGTAATTGACAAAAATGCATTTTGGCCAGTAGTTGCTGATGCGCATTATTTTGCAATGGAAGTCAATGGCAGCCCATAGAACCGTCTGGTAAAAAGTTATACAATTTTGCACACTAATTGGGGACAGTCCAATAATTCATTTCACCAAGTTTCATGCCGGCACCTCAAGCGCTCTAGCGCCACCAACAGGCCAAAGTTGGACTTGTGTTTACGGACGTAACTTTTGACCTGTTGACCCGAATGGCAAAATGAGGTATCATTGGAATCCTTGGGCCAAGCCGAGTTCAACACACCCTATGACGTCAATTGTTGACCTCTATGTTTAAATCACAGCAAGTGTGATCATATCTCAGTCAATCTTTTATTTTTGAAGTGAAACTGATGACAGCGAGTTCCATCCAGTTAATTCTAATGCGTGCGTGCAAGGGTGGGGCGGGGTGGGACGGGACGGGCAGGGGCGGTTGCGGCGGTGGGCTGGCTGGGTGAGGGGGCGGCGACACTCAGCCCTGGTTCAGCCACACAAAATCAGTTATGTTTTGATGTGAAACTTGACCTTGTAACTCAGCCAATCTTGGGTTGTTTGACATGGAACTTGTTGTGACTGCTTAATGCTATATGCCTGATGCCACGGCATTGAGTTGCATGGCAAATCTGGACTTCTGGACTGCTGAACTGCCTGCTTGGCCCCCTCATTGCTGCTTGCAGCTATATTTATTTAACATCTTTCTTCCGCCATGGGAGTCTATGGCAGCCCATAGAACCATCTGGTAAAAAGTTGTGAAATTTGGCACATTGATTGGGGACAGGCCAAAAATGAATTGCACCAAGTTTCATGCCGGCACCTCCAGCGCTCTAGCGCCACCAACAGGCCAAAGTTGGACGTGCGTTCATGCACATAACTTTTGACCTGTTGATCCGTTTTTGAAAAATGAGGTACCGTTGGAATCCTTGGACCAAGCCGAGTTCAACGCACTCTATGACGTCATTTTCCGCCATGATGGATTTTCCGCCATATTGGATTTTAGTGAAAGTGAAACTAATTTTTCACAGGTCACAAATTTTGTCCGATCGTCACCAAACTTGACACACATGGTCTTCAGACCATGCCTCATTAATGCATTGTTTTTTGTCTTCGGAACTAAAACCGTTCGCGCGTAACAGCCAATCGAAGTTTGCGGCGAAGCCGCCAAACAGGAAGTGAGCTCATATCTCAGCAACCCATTCATCTGTCATAACCAAACTTAGTACATGTACTCAGGACCCAATCAGGGGGACGCTCAAGAAATCTGGTGACCTTTGACCTCTAGGGGGCGCTGTAATTAAGAAACATGCCTTTTGGCCTGTAGCTGCAGTTGTGTTTAGAATTAAAATGCACTAGTGGTGTCTGTTAATACTGTTGGAGGTCCTTAGGCCGACCCAAGCCAACTTGTGATGTCATCGTAATTGATTCGGCCGCCATATTGGATTTAATCAAAAACACGTACAAGTTTTCACAGGTCACAAATTTCATCTGTTCTTCACCAAAATTGGTAGAGAGCATCTTCAGACCATGCCTGATGAGTGCATTGCTTTCTGGAACAATTGACAGAAGCATTGACCTGTACCAGCCAATCGAAATTTGCGGCGAAGCCGCCAAACAGGAAGTGATTTCATATCTCAGCAACGCTTTCATGTATCAAAACCAAATTTAGTACATGTACCTCAGACCCCATCGGGAGGACGCTCCAGAAATTTGGTGACATTTGACCTCTAGGGGGCACCGTAATTGACAAAAATGCATTTTGGCCAGTAGTTGCTGATGCGCATTATTTTGCAATGGAAGTCAATGGCAGCCCATAGAACCGTCTGGTAAAAAGTTATACAATTTTGCACACTAATTGGGGACAGTCCAATAATTCATTTCACCAAGTTTCATGCCGGCACCTCAAGCGCTCTAGCGCCACCAACAGGCCAAAGTTGGACTTGTGTTTACGGACGTAACTTTTGACCTGTTGACCCGAATGGCAAAATGAGGTATCATTGGAATCCTTGGGCCAAGCCGAGTTCAACACACCCTATGACGTCAATTGTTGACCTCTATGTTTAAATCACAGCAAGTGTGATCATATCTCAGTCAATCTTTTATTTTTGATGTGAAACTGATGACAGCGAGTTCCATCCAGTTAATTCTAATGCGTGCGTGCAAGGGTGGGGCGGGGTGGGACGGGCAGGGGCGGTTGCGGCGGTGGGCTGGCTGGGGGAGGGGGCGGCGACACTCAGCCCTGGTTCAGCCCCACAAAATCAGTTATGTTTTGATGTGAAACTTGACCTTGTAACTCAGCCAATCTTGGGTTGTTTGACATGGAACTTGTTGTGACTGCTTAATGCTATATGCCTGATGCCACGGCATTGAGTTGCATGGCAAATCTGGACTTCTGGACTGCTGAACTGCCTGCTTGGCCCCCTCATTGCTGCTTGCAGCTATATTTGGGGGCCAAGCAGCGAAGCTGCGAAGGCACCCATTGTGTTTGTTAGTTTTCTTATTATTATTATTATTGGGGGCCAAGCAGCGAAGCTGCGAAGGCACCCATTGTGTTTCTATGATTGGGGGCCAAGCAGCGAAGCTGCGAAGCCCCCCCATTGTGTTTCTATGTTTTCTTATTATTATTATTATTACGCTTCCGTCATTGAAGTCAATGGCAGCCCATAGAACCGTCTGGTGAAAAATTCTGAAATTTGGCACACTGATTGGGGACAGTCTCATGATTAATTTCAGCAAGTTTCATACCGGCACCTTGAGCACTCTAGCGCCACCAACAGGCCAAAGTTGGATGTGCGTTCACGCACGTAACTTTTGACCTGTTGATCCGATTTTGAAAAATGAGGTACCGTTGGAATCCTTGGACCAAGCCGAGTTCAACGCACTCTATGACGTCATTTTCCGCCATGATGGATTTTCCGCCATATTGGATTTTAGTGAAAGTGAAACTAATTTTTCACAGGTCACAAATTTTGTCCGATCGTCACCAAACTTGACACACATGATCTTCAGACCATGCCTCATTAATGCATTGTTTTTTGTCTTCGGAACTAAAACCGTTCGCGCGTAACAGCCAATCGAAGTTTGCGGCGAAGCCGCCAAACAGGAAGTGAGCTCATATCTCAGCAACCCATTCATCTGTCATAACCAAACTTAGTACATGTACTCAGGACCCAATCAGGGGGACGCTCAAGAAATCTGGTGACCTTTGACCTCTAGGGGGCGCTGTAATTAAGAAATATGCCTTTTGGCCTGTAGCTGCAGTTGTGTTTAGAATTAAAATGCACTAGTGGTGTCTGTTAATACTGTTGGAGGTCCTTAGGCCGACCCAAGCCAACTTGTGATGTCATCGTAATTGATTCGGCCGCCATATTGGATTTAATCAAAAACACGTACAAGTTTTTGCAGGTCACAAATTTCATCTGTTCTTCACCAAAATTGGTAGAGACCATCTTCAGACCATGCCTGATGAGTGCATTGCTTTCTGGAACAATTGACAGAAGCATTGACCTGTACCAGCCAATCGAAATTTGCGGCGAAGCCGCCAAACAGGAAGTGATTTCATATCTCAGCAACGCTTTCATGTATCAAAACCAAACTTAGTACATGTACCTCAGACCATATCGGGAGGACGCTCAAGAAATTTGGTGACATTTGACCTCTAGGGGGCACCGTAATTGACAAAAATGCATTTTGGCCAGTAGTTGCTGATGCGCATTATTTTGCAATGGAAGTCAATGGCAGCCCATAGAACCATCTGGTAAAAAGTTATACAATTTTGCACACTAATTGGGGACAGTCCAATAATTCATTTCACCAAGTTTCATGCCGGCACCTCAAGCGCTCTAGCGCCACCAACAGGCCAGAGTTGGACTTGTGTTTACGGACGTAACTTTTGACCTGTTGACCCGAATGGCAAAATGAGGTATCATTGGAATCCTTGGGCCAAGCCGAGTTCAACACACCCTATGACGTCAATTGTTGACCTCTATGTTTAAATCACAGCAAGTGTGATCATATCTCAGTCAATCTTTTATTTTTGACGTGAAACTGATGACAGCGAGTTCCATCCAGTTAATTCTAATGCGTGCGTGCAAGGGTGGGGCGGGGTGGGACGGGCAGGGACGGTTGCGGCGGTGGGCTGGCTGGGTGAGGGGGCGGCGACACTCAGCCCTGGTTCAGCCACACAAAATCAGTTATGTTTTGATGTGAAACTTGACCTTGTAACTCAGCCAATCTTGGGTTGTTTGACATGGAACTTGTTGTGACTGCTTAATGCTATATGCCTGATGCCACGGCATTGAGTTGCATGGCAAATCTGGACTTCTGGACTGCTGAACTGCCTGCTTGGCCCCCTCATTGCTGCTTGCAGCTATATTTGGGGGCCAAGCAGCGAAGCTGCGAAGGCACCCATTGTGTTTCTAGCTTTTCTTATTATTATTGGGGGCCAAGCAGCGAAGCTGCGCGGCAACCCATAGTTTTTGTACCTTTTCTTATTATTATTATAATTCCTCTCCTCTGGAAGTCTATGGCAGCCCATAGAACCATACAGTAAAAAGTTGTGAAATTTGGCACATTCATTCCATACATTCCCATATTCCATTTCACAAATTTTCAAGTCTGAACCCCAGGCAGTCTAGCGCCACCAATGTGTCAAAGTTGGCATTGCATCCATGCACTTAACTTTTGAACCGTATGTCCAATTTTGAACATCCATATATAGTTGGAACCCCTTGACGGACCTGAGTTCAATGACTCCTATTACGTTACTTTCCGCCATATTGGACCTCCGCCATATTGGATTTCATCAAAACCACTTAAAAGTTTTCATAGGTCACAAACTTCATCCAATTTTCACGAAACTTGACACAGATGATCTTCAGACCATGTCTCATAATTACATTGCCTTTGACACCCATACTCAAAGCTGGTCGCCAGCCACGACCAATCAAAATTGGCGGCGAAGCCGCCAAACAGGAAGTGAACTCAGATCTCGGCAAGGCTTTCACATATCAAAACCAAACTCACTACTTGGGCTCAGGACCCAATTAAGAGGAGGCTCAATAAATTTCATGACTTTTGACCTACAGGTGGCGCTATAATTAACAAAACTACGTTTTGGCCTCTATGGGGTTATGTGTTTGAAATAAAAACATATTAGTGATCTCTGTTAATACTTTGGGAGGTCCTTAGGCTGACACATATCAACTTTTGACATTAACATAATTGATTGGACCGCCATATTGGATTTCATCAAAAACACTTAAAAGTTTTCACAGGTCACAAACTTCATCCAATTTTCACGAAACTTGACACAGATGATCTTCAGACCATGTCTCATAATTGCATTGCCTTTGACACCCATACTCAAAACTGGTCGCCAGTCACGACCAATCAAAATTGGCGGCAAAGCCGCCAAACAGGAAGTGAACTCAGATCTCAGCAACGCTTTTACATATCAAAACCAAACTCACTACATGGGCTCAGGACCCAATTAGGAGGAGGCTCAATAAATTTCATGACTTTTGACCTACAGGTGGCGCTATAATTAACAAAACTACGTTTTGGCCTCTATGGGGTGATGTGTTTGAAATTAAAACATATTAGTGATCTCTGTTAATACTTTGGGAGGTCCTTAGGCTGACACATATCAACTTTTGACATTAACATAATTGATTGGACCGCCATATTGGATTTCATCAAAAACCTTAAAAAGTTTTCACAGGTCACAAATTTCATCCAATTTTCACGAAACTTGCCACAGATGATCTTCAGACCAACCGTCACAAACACATTGCTTTTTGGACCTTTATTCAAAACAAGTCAGCCGTGACGACCAATCGAAATTGGCGGCGAAGCCTCCAAACAGGAAGTGAAATGTTATCTCCGCCAAGCTTTCACGTATCAAAACCAAACTCGGTACATGGGCTCAGGACCCAATTAGGAGAATGCTCAATAAATTTGGTGACTTTTGACCACTATGGGGGCGCTATAATCACAGGAAGTAGGCTCATATCTCAGCAACACTTTCACATATCAAAACCAAACTTGGTATATGGACTTGGAACCCCTCCCTGAGGACACACAATCAATTTGGTGACCTTCGACCACTAGGGGGGCGCTAGAGTTACAGGAAGTTAGCTTCTATCTCAGCAACGCTTTCACATATCAAAACCAAACTTGGTTCATAGACTTGGGACCCCATCCTGAGGACACACAAAACATTTAGTGTACTTTGACAACCACTAGGGGCGCTATAATTAGCAATACTTTCTCGCATCAACCTCAAACTTAGTACGTGGACTAGTGGTCACAACCTGAGGACGCACAATAAATTTGGTGACTTTTGACCACTAGGGGTGCTATAATTAGCAAGACTTTCTCGTATCAACACCAAACTTGGGACGTGGACTCATGAACACATCCTGAATAGCTACAATACATTTGGTGTCTTTTGACCACTAGGGAAAACTATGACTTGAATTAGGCTCATATCTTACTAACGCTTTCATGGATTGAAACCAAACTTTGTACATGGACTCAAGACCCAATCCCAATCCAATTCAATCCAATCCAATCAACAATCACATGAAGTAGGCTCATATCTCAACAATCCAAATCCAATCCCAATCCAATTCAATCCAGTCCAATTCAATCCCATACAATCAACAATCACATGAAGTAGGCTCATACCTCAGCAATCCCAATCCAGTCCAATCAAATCTAATCCAGTCCAGTCCAATCCAGTCCAATCCAATCCAATCCAGTCCAGTACAATCCAATCTAGTCCAGTCCAGTCCAATCAACAATCACTTGAAGTAGGCTCATATCTCAGCAATGCCAATCCAATCCAGTCCATTCCAATCCAATCCAGTCCTGTCCTATTCAGTCCAGTCCAATCCCAATCCAATCCAGTCCAGTCCAATTCAATCCAATCCAGTCCAGTACAATCCAATCCAGTCCAGTCCAATTCAATCCAATCCAATCCAATCAACAATCACATGAAGTAGGCTCATATCTCAGCAATCCCAATCCAATCCAATCCAGTCCAGTCCAGTCCATTCCAATCCGAACCAATCCAATCCAATCCAATCCAATCCTGTCCAATTCTGTCCAGTCCAATCCCAATCCAATCCAGTCCAATTCAATCCAATCCAATCAACAATCACATGAAGTAGGTTCATATTTCAGCAATCCCAATCCAGTCCAATCAAATCTAATCCAGTCCAGTCCAATCCAGTCCAATCCAATCCAATCCAATCCAGTCCAGTCCAGTCCAGTACAATCCAGTCCAGTCCAGTCCAATTCAATCCAATCCAATCAACAATCACATGAAGTAGTCTCATATCTCAGCAATCCCAATCCAGTCCAATCAAATCCAATCCAGTCCAGTCCAATCCAATGCAGTCCAATTAAATCCAATCCAATCAACAATCACATGAAGTAGGCTCATATCTCTGCAATCCCAATCCCAATCCAGTCCAGTCCAATCCAATCCAATTCAATACAATCCAATCAACAATCACATGAAGTAGGCTCATATCTCAGCAATCCAAATCCAATCCAATCCAGTCCATTCCATTCCAATCCAATCCTGTCCAATTCAGTCCAGTCCAATCCCAATCCAATCCAGTCCAATTCAATCCAATCCAATCAACAATCACATCAAGTAGGCTCATATCTCAGCAATCCCAATCCAATCCAATCCAGTCCATTCCAATCCAATCCAATCCAGTCCAGTCCTGTCCAATTCAGTCCAGTCCAATCCCAATCCAATCCAATCCAGTCCAATTCAATCCAATCCAATCAACAATCACATGAAGTAGTCTCATATCTCAGCAATCCTAATCCAGTCCAATCAAATCCAATCCAGTCCAGTCCAATCCAATGCAGTCCAATTAAATCCAATCCAATCAACAATCACATGAAGTAGGCTCATATCTCTGCAATCCCAATCCCAATCCAGTCCAGTCCAATCCAATCCAATTCAATCCAATCCAATCAACAATCACATGAAGTAGGCTCATATCTCAGCAATCCAAATCCAATCCAATCCAGTCCATTCCATTCCAATCCAATCCTGTCCAATTCAGTCCAGTCCAATCCCAATCCAATCCAGTCCAATTCAATCCAATCCAATCAACAATCACATCAAGTAGGCTCATATCTCAGCAATCCCAATCCAATCCAATCCAGTCCATTCCAATCCATTCCAGTCCAGTCCTGTCCAATTCAGTCCAGTCCAATCCCAATCCAATCCAATCCAGTCCAATTCAATCCAATCCAATCAACAATCACATCAAGTAGGCTCATATCTCAGCAATCCCAATCCAGTCCAATCAAATCCAATCCAGTCCAATCCAATCCAGTCCAATTAAATCCAATCCAATCCAATCAACAATCACATGAAGTAGGCTCATATCTCTGCAATCCCAATCCCAATCCAGTCCAATCCAATCCAATCCAGTCCAGTCCAGTCCAATCCAATCCAATCCAGTCCAGTCCAGACCAGTCCAGTCCAGTCCAGTCCAGTCCAGTCTAGCTTAGTCTAGTCCAGTCCAATCCCAACTTCTGCTTATTTGCTTGGCCCCCACATTGCTGCTTGCAGCTATATTTATACCTTCTTCCGCCATGGAAGTCAATGGCAGCCCATAGAACCGTCTGGTGAAAAGTTGTGAAATTTGGCACACTGATTAGGGACAGTCCCATGATTAATGTCACCAAGTTTCATGATGGCACCTCAAGCGCTCTAGCGCCACCAACAGGCCAAAGTTGGACGTGCGTTCACGCATGTAACTTTTGACCTGTTGATCCGATTTTGAAAAACGAGGTATCGTTGGAATCCTTGGACCAAGCCGAGTTCAACGCACCCTATGACGTCATTTTCCGCCATGATGGATTTTCCGCCATTTTGGATTTCATCAAAATCACTTAAAACGTATCAGAGGTCACACATTTTGTCCGATCGACACCAAACTTCATAGATATCATCTACAGACCATGCCTCATTAATGCATTGCTTTTCGTCTTCGGAACTAAAACCGTTCGCGCGTAACCGCCAATCGAAATTTGCGGCGAAGCCGCCAACCAGGAAGTGAGCTCATATCTCAGCAACCTATTCATCTATCATAACCAAACTTATTCCATGGACTCAGGACCCAATCAGGGGGACGCTCAAGAAATTTGGTGACCTTTGACCTCTAGGGGGCGCTGTAATTAAGAAACATGCCTTTTGGCCTGTAGCTGCAGTTGTGCTTAGAATTGAAACCCACTAGTGGTGTCTGGTACTACTGTTGAAGGTCCTTAGGCCGACCCAAGCCAACTTGTGATGTCATCGTAATTGATTCGGCCGCCATATTGGATTAAATCAAAAACACAAAAAAGTTTTGGCAGGTCACAAATTTCATCTGTTCCTCACCAAAATTGGCAGAGACCATCTTCAGACCATGCCTGATGAGTGCATTGCTTTCTGGAACAATTGACAGAAGCTTTGGCCTGTACCAGCCAATCAAAATTTGCGGCGAAGCCGCCAAACAGGAAGTGATTTCATATCTCAGCAACGCTTTCATGTATCAAAACCAAACTTAGTACATGTACCTCAGACCACATCGGGAGGACGCTCAAGAAATTTGGTGACATTTGACCTCTAGGGGGCTCCGTAATTGACAAAAATGCATTTTGGCCAGTAGTTGCTGATGCGCATTATTTTGCAATGGAAGTCAATGGCAGCCCATAGAACCGTCTGGTAAAAAGTTATACAATTTTGCACACTAATTGGGGACAGTCCAATAATTCATTTCACCAAGTTTCATGCCGGCACCTCAAGCGCTCTAGCGCCACCAACAGGCCAAAGTTGGACTTGTGTTCACGGACGTAACTTTTGACCTGTTGACCCGAATGGCAAAATGAGGTATCATTGGAATCCTTGGGCCAAGCCGAGTTCAACACACCCTATGACGTCAATTTTTGACCTCTGTGTTTAAATCACAGCAAGTGTGATCATATCTCAGTCAATCTTCTATTTTTGATGTGAAACTGATGACAACATGTTCCATCCAGTTCATTCTAATGCATGCGTACGTGCAAGGGCGGGGCTGGGCAGGACGGGGTGGGACGGGCAGGGGTGATTAGGTGGGGGGGGGGCTGGCTGGCAGAGGCGGTGGCAATACTCAGCCCTGTTTCAGCCCTACAAAATCAGCTATGTTTTGATGTGACACTTGTTGAAAGTGTTGATCGCGGGTGTCTGCTGAGTTCGTTCTTGTCGCCGTGGCTACTCCGGCCTATTCTGCTTGGCCCCCTCATTGCTGCTTGCAGCTATATTTGGGGGCCAAGCAGCGAAGCTGCGAGGCAACCATTGTGTTTCTATTTGTTCTTATTATTGGGGGCCAAGCAGCGAAGCTGCGAAGCACCCATTGTGTTTCTATGATTTCTTATTATTATTTAACATCTTTCTTCCGCCATGGGAGTCTATGGCAGCCCATAGAACCGTCTGGTAAAAAGTTGTGAAATTTGGCACACTGATTGGGGACAGGCCAATAATTAATTGCACCAAGTTTCATGCCGGCACCTCCAGCGCTCTAGCGCCACCAACAGGCCAAAGTTGGACGTGCGTTCACGCACGTAACTTTTGACCTGTTGATCCGATTTTGAAAAATGAGGTACCGTTGGAATCCTTGGACCAAGTCGAGTTCAACGCACTCTATGACGTCATTTTCCGCCATGATGGATTTTCCGCCATATTGGATTTTAGTGAAAGTGAAACTAATTTTTCACAGGTCACAAATTTTGTCCGATCGTCACCAAACTTGACACACATGATCTTCAGACCATGCCTCATTAATGCATTGTTTTTTGTCTTCGGAACTAAAACCGTTCGCGCGTAACAGCCAATCGAAGTTTGCGGCGAAGCCGCCAAACAGGAAGTGAGCTCATATCTCAGCAACCCATTCATCTGTCATAACCAAACTTAGTACATGTACTCAGGACCCAATCAGGGGGACGCTCAAGAAATCTGGTGACCTTTGACCTCTAGGGGGCGCTGTAATTAAGAAACATGCCTTTTGGCCTGTAGCTGCAGTTGTGTTTAGAATTAAAATGCACTAGTGGTGTCTGTTAATACTGTTGGAGGTCCTTAGGTCGACCCAAGCCAACTTGTGATGTCATCGTAACTGATTCGGCCGCCATATTGGATTTAATCAAAAACACGTACAAGTTTTCGCAGGTCACAAATTTCATCTGTTCTTCACCAAAATTGGTAGAGACCATCTTCAGACCATGCCTGATGAGTGCATTGCTTTCTGGAACAATTGACAGAAGCATTGACCTGTACCAGCCAATCGAAATTTGCGGCGAAGCCGCCAAACAGGAAGTGATTTCATATCTCAGCAACGCTTTCATGTATCAAAACCAAATTTAGTACATGTACCTCAGACCCCACCGGGAGGACGCTCAAGAAATTTGGTGACATTTGACCTCTAGGGGGCACCGTAATTGACAAAAATGCATTTTGGCCAGTAGTTGCTGATGCGCATTATTTTGCAATGGAAGTCAATGGCAGCCCATAGAACCGTCTGGTAAAAAGTTATACAATTTTGCACACTAATTGGGGACAGTCCAATAATTCATTTCACCAAGTTTCATGCCGGCACCTCAAGCGCTCTAGCGCCACCAACAGGCCAAAGTTGGACTTGTGTTTACGGACGTAACTTTTGACCTGTTGACCCGAATGGCAAAATGAGGTATCATTGGAATCCTTGGGCCAAGCCGAGTTCAACACACCCTATGACGTCAATTGTTGACCTCTATGTTTAAATCACAGCAAGTGTGATCATATCTCAGTCAATCTTTTATTTTTGATGTGAAACTGATGACAGCGAGTTCCATCCAGTTAATTCTAATGCGTGCGTGCAAGGGTGGGGCGGGGTGGGACGGGCAGGGGCGGTTGCGGCGGTGGGTTGGCTGGGTGAGGGGGCGGCGACACTCAGCCCTGGTTCAGCCCCACAAAATCAGTTATGTTTTGATGTGAAACTTGACCTTGTAACTCAGCCAATCTTGGGTTGTTTGACATGGAACTTGTTGTGACTGCTTAATGTTATATGCCTGATGCCACGGCATTGAGTTGCATGGCAAATCTGGACTTCTGGACTGCTGAACTGCCTGCTTGGCCCCCTCATTGCTGCTTGCAGCTATATTTATTAGGGGTCCGAGCAGCATAGCTGCAGGACCCCTATTGTTTCTGTACCGTTCATTTTTGGCCAAAATTCTGTAAAAGTCATACTGCAGCCTAAACCGTAACTCCAAAACTCTTCAAATTTTCAGGTATGGTTACCAGTACCCCCCTCTGCCCATAACCCAAAATTTGGGGTACTGCACCCAAAGGTGGCGCTGTTGGAAAAAAAAGTTAATTATGCTAATTTCTCCTTACCAGATTGACCTGGACTCAAAATTCTTTCATAATATTAATCTCTAAACTCAAATGCATCTTTTTGGCCCTGGTCTTATGGTCTACAAATGTTTACTTTTGACACAATTTCATGGAAAAGCCAAACATTATAAAAAGTTTCACACTCTTCAAAAATAATCAAATCTTCACCAAAATTCTCACAGACAATGTTTAGACCAAGCCTCACAAAAGTTATCGGTCAGAATTTTGATATTTTGTTCCATTTCAGAGATATAGGCCAATAAAGTTAGACCACTCAGGCCATTTTTCCTAGATCACCTATATTCCTATAAACCCTAAGTCCTAGAAACTTCACATTTTCAAGTATTGTTACCAGTACCCCCCACTACCCATAACCCAAAATTTGGGGTACTGCACCTAAAGGTGGCGCTCTTGTCAAAAATGCTTATTTCTCCTTGCCAGATTGACCTAGACTCAAAATTCTTTCATCATATTAATCTCTACATTCAGATGCATCTTTTTCACCCTGGTCTTATGCTCTAAAAATGTTTACTTTTGCTACAATTTCAGAGAAAAGCCAAACATCATAAAAAGTTTCACAGGCTTCAAAAATTATCAAATCTTCACCAGACAATTCTCACAGACAATGTTTAGACAAAGCCTCACAAAAGTTATCAAAAGAAATTGGATATGTTTTTCCATTTCAGAGATATAGACCAATAAAGTTCGACCACTCAGCCCATTTCTCCTATATCACCTATATTCCTATATGAGTAATTTTTTTCCTTGGAGAACAACCATACAACCATCATTATGTGGATACCATTAACAGTGCACATTTTCAGATCTGTACTCTTTTTTATAAAGCCCTTAATTCTATTGTCAAATGTATGCTAGGAATTTTCTTGATGTTGTGTGTTTGCCAACACACATTTTCACCATGTGAATATGACTGCCAATTATGTAGGATTGTCAGTGGCTCAGTGGGATAATGCCTAGTGCTGATGTTTTTTAGGTTGAGAGTTCGAATCCCTGGTAGTGCTTTAGGCTCTAGCTCGAATGCTATTGGTTATTGAAGATTCACACCATTGAACAGCACCTGAATGACATCAGGCAATCAACATACACAGTCATTAGTTGCCAAGAATCAGAATGCCGAGACATTCTGACATTTAGGGGAACTTCTTTGTTCATTATTTTTCCTTCATCATTAAGTCTATCATATTTATATTTCATCCATTAGTGTTCTTCTCTACAAATGTCTAATTGCCCCAGAATTTCAAAAAGATTTCAGGTGTACTCTTTCAGGAAAGCCCTTCATTTTATTGTCAAATATATGCTTGGAGTTTTTCTTGTGTGTTTACCAACACACATTTTCACATGTGAATGTGACTGCCCAATGTGTATGATTGTTAGTGGCTCAGTGGGATAATGCCTTGTACTGGTGTTTCTTAGGTTGGGTGTTCGAATCCCCATTAGAACTTCAGGATCAAGCTGCACATGCTATTGGTTATTGAAGATTCACACCATTGAACAGCACCTGAATGACATCAGGCAATCAACATACACAGTCATTAGTTTCCAAAAATCAGAACGCCGAGACACTCTGACATTTAGGGGAACTTCTTTGTTCATTATTTTTCCTTCATCATTAAGTCTATCATATTTATATTTCATCCATTAGTGTTCTTCTCTACAAATGTCTAATTGCCCCAGAATTTCAAAAAGATTTCAGGTGTACTCTTTTAGGAAAGCCCTTCATTTTATTGTCAAATGTATGCTTGGAGTTTTTCTTGTGTGTTTACCAACACACATTTTCACCATGTGAATGTGACTGCCCAATGTGTATGATTGTTAGTGGCTCAGTGGGATAATGCCTTCTACTGGTGTTTCTTAGGTTGAGTGTTCGAATCCCCATTAGAACTTCAGGATTAAGCTGCACATGCTATTGGTTATTGAAGATTCACACCTTTGAACAGCACCTGAATGACATCAGCCAATCAACATTCACACTCTATGACATTCAGGGGAACTTCTTTGTTTACACTATTTCCTTCATCATAAAGTCTATCATATTTATATTTCATCCATTAGTATTCTTCTCTACAAATGTCTTATTACCCCAGAATTTCAAAAAGTTTTCAGGTGTACTCTTTTAGGAAAGCCCTTCATTTTATTGTCAAATGTATGCTTAGAGTTTTTCGTTGTGTGTTTACCAATACACATTTTCACCATGTGAATGTGACTGGCCAACATGTAGGATTGACAGTGGCTCAGTGGGATAATTCCTTGTACTGGTGATCCTTAGGTTGAGAGTTCAAATCCCACTTGAAGCATTAGTGTTAGAATACTGTTGGGTTGTGGATGTTAGCATACTACAATAGAATGCTGTTGGGTTGTGGAGGTTAACACACTATTACATTACAGCTACTTGTCAATATGGACTTGTGGTGTAACTGTATAATTATAGGCTGTTTTTCTTATTGACTCCGACACAGCTGTAGCCTATAATTATTTGTTATTCTTATAATATTTGTCATTTCTTATACATATTTAGTCGGCTCTTCCACTTGACAGAACAACTCTGTATCGGTTAAGGATGTCACGCATGAAACAATGCTGCAGAAACACGAAAATACGACTTTGAGTTTAGTAGGCTATAATTTTCAGTTCCTGTTTATCTATTGCACGATGGGTAATAATTTAAAGGAATCGTGTTGCAGTCTTGTAAATAGTGACCCTGCAAGATCTCTAATCATTGCAAAATCATAGTCTGTGACTTAAAACTCTACTACTTGTCTTTAGATGTGAGAGGGTCTGAGACTGTAGTCTTTCAAAAATCTTTTCCAAATCTTTGCAAATCTTTCCAAAGTCTGTCAGTGTAAGGAGGGCTTGTGGTGAAAGTGCTGTGGAGAAATTGCTGGATTGTTTGGCTCTGCCACTTAACCACACCCAGTTTACCTGCTGGGAAACCCTGTAGCTCCGGAGCAGGGGCTCAGACCAGGATAAATTGTTTGCTCGCCCTCAGTTCACTCTTTTGTTCATCTCATCCCAGCAACCCAGTGTCCTGCTTTGTGTGCGTCTTTGAGTTACCGTAAGTCATCACTTTAATGACCCTCACTATGACTTTTGTGATGTTTATCAGTTTGTAGAGTAGCTCTGCCATCATGTGTAAAGTTAAGGTCTTTGTTTGTTGGTGTTTGGTGTGTTGGAGTCCCATGTGAGAAATGATTAGGTGATGTTGGTTGACTTGAGATGTCAAGTATTGTTTAGTTGTACCTTATATAGCCATATGATTTCAGTTTATTGTTCAAATGTCAATTGGTTTGTTTGTGAGTTGGGATCTGTACTGATTTTCCCCATTTCACTGATTACTCCATTTTCTGTTTGTTTCCTCTTTGATGCAGCACACATACAAGTTAAAGAACAAAAGAACAGATGAATTGAAACTCAAATAAAGTTAACTTGTGTTGCACCGAAACCTGCCATCTCCGTGTCATCACTTCATACCATTGAGCCTTCTGACCGAGGCTCTGCCTGCTCGCCACACACTCACTCTACCTCGACCCACATCGCCCCCTACAGTTCCTTCAGCTGGGTTGTGGAGGTTAGCATACTAGAATAGAATACTGTTAAGAATACTGTTGGGTTGTGGAGGTTAGCACACTATAACGTTACAGCTACTTGTCAGGACTTGTCGTGCAAGGCAAGTATAACTGCATAATTATAGGCTGTTCATCTTATTGACTCCAACACAGAACCCACCCCCACCCCCCTTCACCTACCACCACAAATACAATTCCATTCTGTGGGAAACACTGCCTTCCATTAACAGACGCTTCATCTTATCCATGACAAATGCATAGTCCTGTAGAATAGAGTATTGTTAGAATACTATTGAGTTGTGGAGATTAGCGCACTAGAATACTACTGTTAGAATACTGTTGGGTTGTGGAGGTTAGCACACTAGAATAGGGTATTGTTAGAATACTATTAGGTTGTGGAGGTTAGCACACTATAGCGTTACAGCACAGGGTAATCCTAATTTTATGCATCAAATTTATTCCAATCCAACTCAAAAGTTTTGAACAACACAAAGTGAAGGTTTTATCCAGATCAAAACCAAGAATAGATTATGTGATCTAATCTAATTTCAGGATCCTTGTTTCCCTTTGAACAAGCCATTTTCAAGATTTGATCCAATCCGATAGCCGAAATCCGGTAACTGAAATCCGATCACGTTTCTTTTGAACAATTGGGCCCAAACAATCAAAGCATATGTAAAACTAAAAAGCTATGCTACCTCATGTTCGTTTTGCTCGGACCCCGTAAATCACCGCTTGCGGTTATATTTGGGGGCCAAGCAGCGAAGCTGCGAAGGCACCCATTGTTTTTCTATTTGTTCTTATTATTATTGGGGGCCAAGCAGCGAAGCTGCGAAGCCCCATTGTGTTTCTATGTTTTCTTATTATTATTATTATTATTATTATTACGCTTCCGTCATTGAAGTCAATGGCAGCCCATAGAACCGTCTGGTGAAAAATTCTGAAATTTGGCACACTGATTGGGGACAGTCTCATGATTAATTTCACCAAGTTTCATACCGGCACCTTGAGCGCTCTAGCGCCACCAACAGGCCAAAGTTGGATGTGCGTTCACGCACGTAACTTTTGACCCGTTGATCCGATTGTCAAAAATTAGGTATTGTTAGAATCCTTGGACCAAGCCGAGTTCAACGCACCCTATGACGTCAATTTCCGCCATGATGGATTTTCCGCCATTTTGGATTTCATCAAAAACACTAAAAAGTCTTCAAAGGTCACAAATTTTGTCCGATCGACACCAAATCTGACACACTTGATCTTCAGACCAAGCCTCACAAAAGTTATTCATTTTCGTCTTCGGAACTCAAACCGTTCGCCCGTAACAGCCAATCGAAATATGCGGCGAAGCCGCCAAACAGGAAGTGAGCTCATATCTCAGCAACCCTTGCATGTATCAAAGCCAAACTTGGTGCATGGACTCAAGACCCAATCAGGGGGACGCTCAAGAAATCTGGTGACCTTTGACCTCTAGGGGGCGCTGTAATTAAGAAACATGCCTTTTGGCCTGTAGCTGCTGTTGTGCTTAGAATTAAAACGCACTAGTGGTGTCTGGTAATACTGTTGGAGGTCCTTAGGCCGACCCAGGCCAACTTGTGATGTCATCGTAATTGATTCGGCCGCCATATTGGATTTAATCAAAAACACGTACGAATTTTCGCAGGTCACAAATTTCAGCGGATCCTCACCAAAATTGGCAGAGATCATCTTCAGACCATGCCTTATCAGTGCATTGCTTTCTGGAACAATTGACAGAAGCATTCGGCTGTAACAGCCAATCGAAATTTGCGGCGAAGCCGCCAAACAGGAAGTGAGCTCATATCTCAGCAACCCTTTCATGTATCAAAGCCAAACTGGGTGCATTGACTCAGGACCCAATCAGGGGGACACTCAATAAATCTGGTGACCTTTGACCTCTAGGGGGCGCTGTAATTAAGAAACATGCCTTTTGGCCTGTAGCTGCTGTTGTGTTTGGAATTAAAATGCACTAGTGGTGTCTGGTAACACTGTTGGAGGTCCTTAGGCCGACCCAAGCGAACTTGTGATGTCATCGTAACTGATTCGGTCGCCATATTGGATTTAATCAAAAACACGTACAAGTTTTCACAGGTCACAAATTTCAGCGGATTCTCACCAAAATTGGCAGAGACCATCTTCAGACCATAATCTATCAATATATTGCTTTCTGGAACAATTGGCAAAAGCATTCGCTTGTAACAGTCAATCAAAATTGGTGGCGAAGCCGCCAAACAGGAAGTGAGCTCATATCTCAACAACCCTGCCATGTATCATAACCAAACTTACTATATGGATTCATGACCCCATTAGGAGGACGCTCAAAAAATTTGGTGACCTTTGACCTGTAGGAGGTGCTGCAATTAGCAATATTGCATTTTGATGTGTAGTTGCTGATGTGTTTTATCAATCTTTTATTTTTTGATGTGAAACTGATGACCTCATGTTCCATCCAGTTAATTCTAATGCGTGCGTGCAAGGGCATGGCAGGACGGGGTGGGACGGGCTAGGGTGATTAGGTGGGGGGGCTGGCTGGCGGAGGCGTGGCAATACTCAGCCCTGTTTCAGCCCTGTTGATCGCGGGTGTCTGCTGAGTTCTATCTTGTCGCCGTAGCTACTCCGGCCTATTCTGCTTGGCCCCCTCATTGCTGCTTGCAGCTATATTTATTATTACGCTTCCGCCATGGGAGTCTATGGCAGCCCATAGAACCGTATGGTAAAAAGTTGTGAAATTTGGCACACCGATTGGGGACAGGCCCATGATTAATTTCACCAAGTTTCATGTCGGCTCCTCGAGGGCTCTAGCGCCACCAACAGGCCAAAGTTGGACGTGCGTTCACGCACGTAACTTTTGACCTGTTTATCCGATTTTGAAAAATGAGGTACCGTTGGAATCCTTGGACCAAGCAGAGTTCAACGCACCCTATGACGTCATTTTCCGCCATGATGGATTTTCCGCCATTTTGAATTTCATCAAAATCACTTAAAACGTATCAGAGGTCACACATTTTGTCCGATCGACACCAAACTTCATAGATATCATCTACAGACCATGCCTCATTAATGCATTGCTTTTTGTCTTCGGAACTAAAACCGTTCGCGCGTAACAGCCAATCGAAATTTGCGGCGAAGCCGCCAAACAGGAAGTGAGCTCATATCTCAGCAACCCATTGATCTATCATAACCAAACTTATTCCATGGACTCAAGACCCAATCAGGGGGACGCTCAAGAAATTTGGTGACCTTTGACCTCTAGGGGGCGCTGTAATTAAGAAACATGCCTTTTGGCCTGTAGCAGCAGTTGTGCTTAGAATTAAAACCCACTAGTGGTGTCTGGTACTACTGTTGAAGGTCCTTAGGCCGACCCAAGCCAACTTGTGATGTCATCCTAATTGATTCGGCCGCCATATTGGATTAAATCAAAAACACAAAAAAGTTTTGGCAGGTCACAAATTTCATCTGTTCCTCACCAAAATTGGCAGAGACCATCTTCAGACCATGCCTGATGAGTGCATTGCTTTCTGGAACAATTGACAGAAGCTTTGGCCTGTACCAGCCAATCAAAATTTGCGGCGAAGCCGCCAAACAGGAAGTGATTTCATATCTCAGCAACGCTTTCATGTATCAAAACCAAACTTAGTACATGTACCTCAGACCACATCGGGAGGACGCTCAAGAAATTTGGTGACATTTGACCTCTAGGGGGCTCCGTAATTGACAAAAATGCATTTTGGCCAGTAGTTGCTGATGCGCATTATTTTGCAATGGAAGTCAATGGCAGCCCATAGAACCGTCTGGTAAAAAGTTATACAATTTGGCACACTAATTAGGGACAGTCCAATAATTCATTTCACCAAGTTTCATGCCGGCACCTCCAGCGCTCTAGCGCCACCAACAGGCCAAAGTTGGACGTGCGTTCACACACGTAACTTTTGACCTGTTGATCCGATTTTGAAAAATGAGGTACCGTTGGAATCCTTGGACCAAGCCGAGTTCAACGCACCCTATGACGTCATTTTCCGCCATGATGTATTTTCCGCCATTTTGGATTTCATCAAAATCACTTAAAACGTATCAGAGGTCACACATTTTGTCCGATCGACACCAAACTTCATAGATATCATCTACAGACCATGCCTCATTAATGCATTGCTTTTTGTCTTCGGAACTAAAACCGTTCGTGCGTAACAGCCAATCGAAATTTGCGGCGAAGCCGCCAAACAGGAAGTGAGCTCATATCTCAGCAACCCTGCCATGTATCATAACCAAACTTACTACATGGATTCATCACCCCAATAGGAGGACACTCAAAAACTTTGGTGATCTATGATTTGTAGGGGGTGCTGCAATTAGCAATATTGCATTTTGATCTATAGTTGCTGATGTGTTTTATCGATCTTTTATTTTTTGATGTGAAACTGATGACAACATGTTCCATCCAGTTCATTCTAATGCGTGCGTGCAAGGGCGGGGCGGGGCGTGCCAGGACGGGGTGGGACGGGCAGGGATGATTAGGTGGGGGGCTGGCTGGCGGAGGCAATGACAATACTCAGCCCTGTTTCAGCCCTACAAAATCAAGTATGTTTTCATATTAAACTTGTTGAAAGTGTTGATGGCGGGTATCTGCTGAATTCAATCTTGTCACCGTGGCTACTCCGGCCTATACTGCTTGGCCCCCTCATTGCTGCTTGCAGCTATATTTATTTAACATCTTTCTTCCGCCATGGGAGTCTATGGCAGCCCATAGAACCGTCTGGTAAAAAGTTGTGAAATTTGGCACACCGATTGGGGACAGTCCCATGATTAATTTCACCAAGTTTCATGTCGGCTCCTCGAGGGCTCTAGCGCCACCAACAGGCCAAAGTTGGACGTGCGTTCACGCACGTAACTTTTGACCTGTTGATCCGATTTTGAAAAATGAGGTACCGTTGGAATCCTTGGACCAAGCCGAGTTCAACGCACCCTATGACGTCATTTTCCGCCATGATGGATTTTCCGCCATTTTGGATTTCATCAAAATCACTTAAAACGTATCAGAGGTCACACATTTTGTCCGATCGACACAAAACTTGACAGATATCATCTACAGACCATGCCTCATTAATGCATTGCTTTTTGTCTTCGGAACTAAAACCGTTCGCGCGTAACAGCCAATCGAAATTTGCGGCGAAGCCGCCAAACAGGAAGTGAGCTCATATCTCAGCAACCCATTGATCTATCATAACCAAACTAAGTACATGGACTCAGGACCCAATCAGGGGGACGCTCAAGAAATTTGGTGACCTTTGACCTCTAGGGGGCGCTGTAATTAAGAAACATGCCTTTTGGCCTGTAGCAGCAGTTGTGCTTAGAATTAAAACACACTAGTGGTGTCTGGTACTACTGTTGAAGGTCCTTAGGTCAACCCAAGCCAACTTGTGATGTCATCGTAATTGATTCGGCCGCCATATTGAATTTAATCAAAAACACGTACAAGTTTTCGCAGGTCACAAATTTCATCTGTTCTTCACCAAAATTGGTAGAGACCATCTTCAGACCATGCCTGATGAGTGCATTGCTTTCTGGAACAATTGACAGAAGCATTGACCTGTACCAGCCAATCGAAATTTGCGGCGAAGCCGCCAAACAGGAAGTGATTTCATATCTCAGCAACGCTTTCATGTATCAAAACCAAATTTAGTACATGTACCTCAGACCCCATCGGGAGGACGCTCAAGAAATTTGGTGACATTTGACCTCTAGGGGGCACCGTAATTGACAAAAATGCATTTTGGCCAGTAGTTGCTGATGCGCATTATTTTGCAATGGAAGTCAATGGCAGCCCATAGAACCGTCTGGTAAAAAGTTATACAATTTTGCACACTAATTGGGGACAGTCCAATAATTCATTTCACCAAGTTTCATGCCGGCACCTCAAGCGCTCTAGCGCCACCAACAGGCCAAAGTTGGACTTGTGTTTACGGACGTAACTTTTGACCTGTTGACCCGAATGGCAAAATGAGGTATCATTGGAATCCTTGGGCCAAGCCGAGTTCACACCCCCACACACCCTATGACGTCAATTTTTGACCTCTGTGTTTAAATCACAGCAAGTGTGATCATATCTCAGTCAATCTTTTATTTTTGATGTGAAACTGATGACAGCAAGTTCCATCTAGTTCATTCTAATATGTGCGTGCAAGGGTGGGACTGGGTGGGATGGGCAGGGGCGGTTGCGGCGGTGGGCTGGCTGGGGGAGGGGGCGGCGACACTCAGCCCTGGTTCAGCCCCACAAAATCAGTTATGTTTTGATGTGAAACTTGACCTTGTAACTCAGCCAATCTTGGGTTGTATGGCATGGAACTTGCTGTGACTGCTTAACCCTTAAGAACGTAACTATCCGTAAAAGCGTACCGTCACACTTTTGTGTTTGGAATGTTGCTACATAAGTATTCTAATTGCTGCTTAACAATGGGCTACCACTGTTTGGCTAACATGGGCTGACATTGTACATTCTCAAAGTCAAAAATGGTCTCTCGCAAATCACTTTGCCACTACCATTTTGTTATGTCCACATTTTGCAGATCTAGTTTATATTATGATTGTGTGGTCGGGCTATACTGTACATGACAAAATCCACGGAAGTGGCAAGTATTGGGAAGACGTTTATTTACAGGAGGCTACAAATGTTTCTAGCTTCACTGCCATTTATTGCCATATTTCTGAATGTCAGTCATTACACCAAGCACAATAAAACAAGCAAAATGAGTGATTTTTCTAAATTAAATGATGATGTTATTCAGTGTTTAGTCAAATCTCATGGCCACTGAAAAGATGAAAATCAAAATGACCGCGAAATGTACGGAATGCTGGAAACAAACATCGTTCATTCACGAGCTATGAAGCTTTCAGTAACGCACGGCTCAGGAAACCTAGTTTGCTACATTCATGACATTAAAACTCGCACAAGAAATGCACATACATCTTTATCTTGTCCCATTATAATCACAGCTTTATTTGCGCAATAGCAGTGCATCCATCAAGTCCGTCAATGCAAAACATTACAGCGACCGGCATCTCGAAGTTCATTCATTCAGAAAACATTCGTAGTATTTACAGAAGCTATACAATTTCATCGATAATATTAGTCATGGCACATTTGAAAAGGCGTCAGCTTACTGATGAAGAGATCAGGGTTATTTTTACATCTAATGACGACTCTGATGTGGACATTGAACATCCGTCTGAGGTAAGAGCAGAGATATTTGCGTGTCCTGTTATTCTCGTGACAATTGTAACACGTTGTCAGCGCGACTTCATTTGCGTAATCAGGTGCATGCATGCAACACATGTGATCACATGATGAAAGCATGTGTGTGTGTGGTACTTTGCAATATTCACGTGAAATAAAACAGACCAGGGGCCTCATGTACAAAGCTTGCATACGCACAAAAATGCTGCGTACGTCACTTCTCACGCTCACGTGCGGATGTACGAAGGCTGACTTGAACGTGAGAATGTGAGGTCCTCCACGCAAACTTCATGTCTGGCGTAGGCCTACGCACATTTCCAATGTGTATCGTCAGTTGGCGACACTTAGAGGCAATGCAGCGCAACAACATTAGTTGATCGCGAGTCTAGGCCTTTATTTGCACAGTATATTGTGAAACGTGGGTTATTAAAAATGATAACACTTCGAAAGTAGTTGACCTTTGACCTGTAGGGGGTGCTGCAATTAGCAATATTGCATTTTGATCTGTAGTTGCGATGTGTTTTATCGATCTTTTATTTTTGGATGTGAAACAGATGACAACATATTCCATCCAGTTCATTCTAATGCGTGCGTGGTAGGGCGGGGCAGGACGGGGTGGGACGGACAGGGGTGATTAGGTGGGGGGGCTGGCTGGCGGAGGCGGTGGCAATACTCAGCCCTGTTTCAGCCCTACAAAATCAGTTATGTTTGATGTGACACTTGTTGAAAGTGTTGATCGCGACTGTCTGCTGAGTTCTATCTTGTCGCCGTGGCTAGTCCGGCCTATTCTGCTTGGCCCCCTCATTGCTGCTTGCAGCTATATTTATTATTATTATTCCTCTGCCATTGAAGTCAATGGCAGCCCATAGAACCGTCTGGTGAAAAGTTGTGAAATTTGGCACACTGATTAGGGACAGTCCCATGATTAATGTCACCAAGTTTCATGATGGCACCTCAAGCACTCTAGCGCCACCAACAGGCCAAAGTTGGACGTGCGTTCACGCACGTAACCTTTGACCCGTATGGCCGATTGTCAAAAATGAGGTATCGTTGGAATCCTTGGATCAAGCCGAGTTCAACGCACCCTATGACGTCAATTTCCGCCATGATGGATTTTCCGCCATATTGGATTTCATCAAAAACACTTAAAAGTCTTCACAGGTCACAAATTTTGTCCGATCGACACCAAATTTCAGAGATATCATCTACAGACCATGACTCATTAATGTATTGCTTTTTGTCTTCTGAACTAAAACCATTCGCGCGTAACAGCCAATCGAAATTTGCGGCGAAGCCGCCAAACAGGAAGTGAGCTCATATCTCAGCAACCCATTGATCTATCATAACCAAACTTATTCCATGGACTCAGGACCCAATCAGGGGGACGCTCAAGAAATGTGGTGACCTTTGACCTCTAGGGGGCGCTGTAATTAAGAAACATGCCTTTTGGCCTGTAGCAGCAGTTGTGCTTAGAATTGAAACCCACTAGTGGTGTCTGGTACTACTGTTGAAGGTCCTTAGGCCGACCCAAGCCAACTTGTGATGTCATCGTAATTGATTCGGCCGCCATATTGGATTTAATCAAAAACACATAAAAATTTTCGCAGGTCACAAATTTCAGCGGATCCTCACCAAAATTGGCAGAGATCATCTTCAGACCATGCCTTATCAGTGCTTTGCTTTCTGGAACAATTGCCAGAAGCATTCGGCTGTAACAGCCAATCGAAACTTGCGGCGAAGCCGCCAAACAGGAAGTGAGCTCATATCTCAGCAACCCTTGCATGTATCAAAGCCAAACTTGGTGCATGGACTCAGGACCCAATCAGGGGGACGCTCAAGAAATCTGGTGACCTTTGACCTCAAGGGGGCGCTGTAATTAAGAAACATGCCTTTTGGCCTGTAGCTGGTGTTGTGCTTAGAAACTGAGCTCATATCTCAGCAACCCATTCCCCTATCATCACCAAACTTAGTACATGGACTCAGGACCCAATCAGGGAGATGCTCAAGAAATCTGGTGACCTTTGACCTCTAGGGGGCGCTGTAATTAAGAAACATGCCTTTTGGCCTGTAGCTGCAGTTGTGCTTAGAATTAAAACGCACTAGTGGTGTCTGGTAATACTGTTGGAGGTCCTTAGGCCGACCCAAGCGAATTTGTGATGTCATAGTAATTGATTCGGCCGCCATATTGGATTTAATCAAAAACACGTACAAGTTTTCACAGGTCACAAATTTCAGCGGATTCTCACCAAAATTGGCAGACACCATCTTCAGACCATAATCTATCAATATATTGCTTTTTGGAACAATTGGCAAAAGCATTCGCTTGTAACAGTCAATCAAAATTGGTGGCGAAGCCGCCAAACAGGAAGTGAGCTCATATCTCAACAACCCTTCCATGTATCATAACCAAACTTACTATATGGATTCATGACCCCATTAGGAGGATGCTCAAAAAATCTGGTGACCTTTGACCTGTAGGAGGTGCTGCAATTAGCAATATTGCATTTTGATGTGTAGTTGCTGATGTGTTTTATCAATCTTTTATTTTTTGATGTGAAACTGATGACATCATGTTCCATCCAGTTAATTCTAATGCGTGCGTGCAAGGGCATGGCAGGACGGGGTGGGACGGGCTGGGGTGATTAGGTTGGGGGGCTGGCTGGCGGAGGCGGCGGCAATACTCAGCCCTGTTTCAGCCCTACAAAGTCAGTTATGTTTTGATGTGACACTTGTTGAAAGTGTTGATCGCGGGTGTCTGCTGAGTTCTATCTTGTCGCCGTGGCTACTCCGGCCTATTCTGCTTGGCCCCCTCATTGCTGCTTGCAGCTATATTTATTATTATTATTATTATTCCGCCATTGAAGTCAATGGCAGCCCATAGAACCGTCTGGTGAAAAGTTGTGAAATTTGGCACACTGATTAGGGACAGTCCCATGATTAATGTCACCAAGTTTCATGATGGCACCTAGAGCACTCTAGCGCCACCAACAGGCCAAAGTTGGACTTGCGTTCACGCACGTAACTTCTGACCTGTTGACCCGATTGTCAAAAATGAGGTATCGTTGGAATCCTTGGACCAAGCCGAGTTCAACGCACCCTATGACGTCATTTTCCGCCATGATGGATTTTCCGCCATATTGGATTTTAGTGAAAGTGAAACTAAAACTTCACAGGTCACAAATTTTGTCCGATCGTCACCAAACTTGACACACATGCTCTTCAGACCAAGCCGCACAAAAGTTATTCTTTTTCGTCTTCGGAACTAAAACCGTTCGCGCGTAACAGCCAATCGAAATTTGCGGCGAAGCCGCCAAACAGGAAGTGAGCTCATATCTCAGCAACACATTCATCTATCATAACCAAACTTAGTCCATGGACTCAGGACCCAATCAGGGGGACGCTCAAGAAATCTGGTGACCTTTGACCTCTAGGGGGCGCTGTAATTAAGAAACATGCCTTTTGGCCTGTAGCTGCTGTTGTGCTTAGAATTACAACACACTAGTGGTGTCTGGTAATACTGTTGGAGGTCCTTAGGCCGACCCAAGCCGACTTGTGATGTCATTGTAATTGATTCGGCCGCCATATTGGATTTAATCAAAAACACATACAAGTTTTCGCAGGTCACAAATTTCAGCGGATCCTCACCAAAATTGGCAGAGACCATCTACAGACCATGCCTTATCAGTGCATTGCTTTCTGGAACAATTGACAGAAGCATTTGGCTGTAACAGCCAATCGAAACTTGCGGCGAAGCCGCCAAACAGGAAGTGAGGTCATTTCTCAGCAACCCTTGCATGTATCAAAGCCAAACTTGGTGCATGGACTCAGGACCCAATCAGGGGGACGCTCAATAAATTTGGTGACCTTTGACCTCTAGGGGGCGCTGTAATAAAGAAACATGCCTTTTGGCCTGTAGCTGCTGTTGTGTTTGGAATTAAAATGTACTAGTGGTGTCTGGTAATACTGTTGAAGGTCCTTAGGCTGACCCAGGCAAACTTGTGATGTCATCGTAATTGATTCGGCCACCATGTTAGATTTAATCAAAAACATCAAAACGTTTTCACAGGTCGCAAATTTCATCTGATCTTCACCAACATTGGCACAGACCGTCTTCAGACCATAACCTATAAATATATATTGCTCTCTGGAACAATTGACAAAAGCATTCGCCCGTAACAGCCAATCGAAATTGGTGGCGAAGCCGCCAAACAGGAAGTGAGCTCATATCTCAGCAACCCTGCCATGTATCATAACCAAACTTACTACATATATCCATGACCCCATTAGGAGGACGCTCAAAACATTTGGTCACCTTTGACCTGTAGGAGGTGCTGCAATTAGCAATATTGCATTTTGATGTGTAGTTGCTGATGTGTTTTATCAATCTTTTATTTTTTGATGTGAAACTGATGACAACATGTTCCATCCAGTTCATTCTAATGCGTGCAAGGGCAGGGCAGGGCAGGACGGGGTGGGACGGGCTGGGGTGATTAGGGGGGGGGGGGCTGGCTGGCGGAGGCGGCGGCAATACTCAGCCCTGTTTCAGCCCTACAAAGTCAGTTATGTTTTGATGTGACACTTGTTGAAAGTGTTGATCGCGGGTGTCTGCTGAGTTCTATCTTGTCGCCGTGGCTACTCCGGCCTATACTGCTTGGCCCCCTCATTGCTGCTTGCAGCTATATTTGGGGGCCAAGCAGCGAAGCTGCGAAGGCACCCATTGTGTTTCTATGATTTCTTATTATTATTATTTAACATCTTTCCTCTGCCATTGAAGTCTATGGCAGCCCATAGAACCGTCTGGTAAAAAGTTGTGAAATTTGGCACACTGATTGGGGATAGTACATTGATTAATTTCACCAAGTTTCATGTCGGCACCTCGAGGGCTCTAGCGCCACCAACAGGCCAAAGTTTGACGTGCGTTCATGCACGTAACTTTTGAGCTGTTGACCCGATTTTGAAAAATGAGGTATCGTTGGAATCCTTGGTCCAAGCCGAGTTCAACGCACCCTATGACGTCATTTTCCGCCATGATGGATTTTCCGCCATATTGGATTTTAGTGAAAGTGAAACTAAAACTTCACAGGTCACAAATTTTGTCCGATCGTCACCAAACTTGACACACATGCTCTTCAGACCAAGCCGCACAAAAGTTATCACTTTTCGTCTTCGGAACTCAAACCGTTTGACCGTAACAGCCAATCGAAATATGAGGCGAAGCCGCCAAACAGGAAGTGAGCTCATATCTCAGCAACCCATTCATCTATCATAACCAAACTTAGTACATGGACTCAGGACCCAATCAGGGGGATGCTCAAAAAATCTGGTGACCTTTGACCTCTAGGGGGCGCTGTAATTAAGAAACATGCCTTTTGGCCTGTAGCTGCTGTTTTGCTTAGAATTAAAATGCACTAGTGGTGTCTGGTAATACTGTTGGAGGTCCTTAGGCCGACCCAGGCCAATTTGTGATGTCATCGTAATTGATTCGGCCGCCATATTGGATTTAATCAAAAACACGTACGAATTTTCGCAGGTCACAAATTTCAGCGGATCCTCACCAAAATTGGCAGAGAACATCTTCAGACCATGCCTTATCAGTGCATCGCTTTTTGGAACGATTGACAGTAGCATTCGGCTGTAACAGCCAATCGAAACTTGCAGCGAAGCGGCCAAACAGGAAGTGAGCTCATATCTCAGCAACCCTGCCATGTATCATCACCAAACTTACTACATATGTTCATGACCCCATTAGGAGGACGCTCAAGAAATTTGGTGACATTTGACCTCTAGGGGGCACCGTAATTGACAAAAATGCATTTTGGCCAGTAGTTGCTGATGCGCATTATTTTGCAATGGAAGTCAATGGCAGCCCATAGAACCATCTGGTAAAAAGTTATAAAATTTTGCACACTAATTGGGGACAGTCCAATAATTCATTTCACCAAGTTTCATGCCGGCACCTCAAGCGCTCTAGCGCCACCAACAGGCCAAAGTTGGACTTGTGTTTACGGACGTAACTTTTGACCTGTTGACCCGAATGGCAAAATGAGGTATCATTGGAATCCTTGGGCCAAGCCGAGTTCAACACACCCTATGACGTCAATTTTTGACCTCTGTGTTTAAATCACAGCAAGTGTGATCATATCTCAGTCAATTTTTTATTTTTGATGTGAAACTGATGACAGCAAGTTCCATCTAGTTCATTCTAATGTGTGCGTGCAAGGGTGGGACGGGGTGGGATGGGCAGGGGCGGTTGCGGCGGTGGGCTGGCAGGGGGAGGGGGCGGCGACACTCAGCCCTGGTTCAGCCCCACAAAATCAGTTATGTTTTGATGTGAAACTTGACCTTGTAACTCAGCCAATCTTGGGTTGTATGGCATGGAACTTGCTGTGACTGCTTAAGGCTATATGTCTGATGCAACGGCATTGACTTACATGGCAAATCTGGCCTGCTGATCTCACTGCTTGGCCCCCTCATTGCTGCTTGCAGCTATATTTATTATTATTATTATTACGCTTCCGTCATTGAAGTCAATGACAGCCCATAGAACCGTCTGGTGAAAAATTCTGAAATTTGGCACACTGATTGGGGACAGTCTCATGATTAATTTCACCAAGTTTCATACCGGCACCTTGAGCGCTCTAGCGCCACCAACAGGCCAAAGTTGGATGTGCGTTCACGCACGTAACTTTTGACCCGTTGATCCGATTTTCAAAAATTAGGTATTGTTAGAATCCTTGGACCAAGCCGAGTTCAACGCACCCTATGACGTCAATTTCCGCCATGATGGATTTTCCGCCATTTTGGATTTCATCAAAAACACTAAAAAGTCTTCAAAGGTCACAAATTTTGTCCGATCAACACCAAATCTGACACACTTGATCTTCAGACCAAGCCTCACAAAAGTTATTCGTTTTCGTCTTCGGAACTCAAACCGTTCGCCCGTAACAGCCAATCGAAATATGTGGCGAAGCCGCCAAACAGGAAGTGAGCTCATATCTCAGCAACCCTTGCATGTATCAAAGCCAAACTTGGTGCATGGACTCAGGACCCAATCAGGGGGTCGCTCAAGAAATCTGGTGACCTTTGACCTCTAGGGGGCGCTGTAATTAAGAAACATGCCTTTTGGCCTGTAGCTGCTGTTGTGCTTAGAATTAAAACGCACTAGTGGTGTCTGGTAATACTGTTGGAGGTCCTTAGGCCGACCCAGGCCAACTTGTGATGTCATCGTAATTGATTCGGCCGCCATATTGGATTTAATCAAAAACACGTACGAATTTTCGCAGGTCACAAATTTCAGCGGATCCTCACCAAAATTGGCAGAGAACATCTTCAGACCATGCCTTATCAGTGCATCGCTTTTTGGAACGATTGACAGTAGCATTCGGCTGTAACAGCCAATCGAAACTTGCGGCAAAGCCGCCAAACAGGAAGTGAGCTCATATCTCAGCAACCCTGCCATGTATCATCACCAAACTTACTACATATATTCATGACCCCATTAGGAGGACGCTCAAGAAATTTGGTGACCTTTGACCTGTAGGGGGTGCTGCAATTAGCAATGTTGCATTTTGATCTGTAGTTGCGATGTGTTTTATCGATCTTTTATTTTTGGATGTGAAACAGATGACAACATATTCCATCCAGTCATTCTAATGCGTGCGTGGTAGGGCGGGGCGGGACGGGGTGGGACGGGCAGGGGTGATTAGGTGGGGGGGCTGGCTGGCGGAGGCGGTGGCAGTACTCAGCCCTGTTTCAGCCCTACAAAATCAGTTATGTTTGATGTGACACTTGTTGAAAGTGTTGATCGCGAGTGTCTGCTGAGTTCTATCTTGTCGCCGTGGCTACTCCGGCCTATACTGCTTGGCCCCCTCATTGCTGCTTGCAGCTATATTTGGGGGCCAAGCAGCGAAGCTGCGAAGGCACCCATTGTGATTCTATGATTGGGGGCCAAGCAGCGAAGCTGCGAAGGCACCCATTGTGTTTCTATTTGTTCTTATTATTATTATTATTCCGCCATTGAAGTCAATGGCAGCCCATAGAACCGTCTGGTGAAAAGTTGTGAAATTTGGCACACTGATTAGGGACAGTCCCATGTTCAATGTCACCAAGTTTCATGATGGCACCTCAAGCGCTCTAGCGCCACCAACAGGCCAAAGTTGGACGTGTGTTCACGCACGTAACTTTTGACCCGTATGGCCGATTGTCAAAAATGAGGTATCGTTGGAATGCTTGGATCAAGCCGAGTTCAACGCACCCTATGACGTCATTTTCCGCCATGATGGATTTTCCGCCATATTGGATTTTAGTGAAAGTGAAACTAATTCTTCACAGGTCACAAATTTTGTCCGATCGACACCAAACTTCACAGATATCATCTACAGACCATGCCTCATTAATGCATTGCTTTTTGTCTTCGGAACTAAAACCGTTCGCGCGTAACAGCCAATCGAAAATTGCGGCGAAGCCGCCAAACAGGAAGTGAGCTCATATCTCAGCAACCCATTGATCTATCATAACCAAACTTATTCCATGGACTCAGGACCCAATCAGGGGGACGCTCAAGAAATCTGGTGACCTTTGACCTCTAGGGGGCGCTGTAATTAAGAAACATGCCTTTTGGCCTGTAGCAGCAGTTGTGCTTAGAATTGAAACCCACTAGTGGTGTCTGGTACTACTGTTGAAGGTCCTTAGGCCGACCCAAGCAAACTTGTGATGTCATCGTAATTGATTCGGCCGCCATATTGGATTAAATAAAAAACACAAAAAAGTTTTGGCAGGTCACAAATTTCATCTGTTCCTCACCAAAATTGGCAGAGACCATCTTCAGACCATGCCTGATGAGTGCATTGCGTTCTGGAACAATTGACAGAAGCTTTGGCCTGTACCAGCCAATCAAAATTTGCGGCGAAGCCGCCAAACAGGAAGTGATTTCATATCTCAGCAACGCTTTCATGTATCAAAACCAAACTTAGTACATGTACCTCAGACCACATCGGGAGGACGCTCAAGAAATTTGGTGACATTTGACCTCTAGGGGGCTCCGTAATTGACAAAAATGCATTTTGGCCAGTAGTTGCTGATGCGCATTATTTTGCAATGGAAGTCAATGGCAGCCCATAGAACCGTCTGGTAAAAAGTTATACAATTTGGCACACTAATTGGGGACAGTCCAATAATTCATTTCACCAAGTTTCATGCCGGCACCTCAAGCGCTCTAGCGCCACCAACAGGCCAAAGTTGGACTTGCGTTCATGCACGTAACTTCTGACCCGTTGACCCGATTGTCAAAAATGAGGTATCGCTGGAATCCTTGGACCAAGCCGAGTTCAATGCACCCTATGACATCAATTTCCGCCATGATGGATTTTCCGCCATATTGGATTTCATCAAAAACACTAATAAGTCTTCACAGGTCACAAATTTGGTCCAATCGACACCAAACTGCATAGATATCATCTACAGTCCATGCCCCATTAATATATTGCTTTTTGTCTTCGGAACTAAAACCGCTCGCGCGTTACAGCCAATCGAAGTTTGCGGCGATGCCGCCAAACAGGAAGTGAGCTCATATCTTAGCAACCCATTAATCTATCATAACCAAACTTAGTACATGGACTCAGGACCCAATCAGGCGGATGCTCAAGAAATCTGGTGACCTTTGACCTCTAGGGGGCGCTGCAATTGAGAAACAGGCCTTTTGGCCTGTAGCTACTGTTGTGCTTAGAATTAAAACGCACTACTGGTGTCTGATAATACTGTTGGAGGTCCTTAGGTCGACCCAAGCCAATTTGTGATATCATCGTAATTGATTCGGCCGCCATATTGGATTTAATCAAAAACACGTAAAACTTTTCGCAGGTCACAAATTTCAGTGGATCCTCACCAAAATTGGCAGAGATCAACTTCAGACCATGCCTTATCAGTGCTTTGCTTTCTGGAACAATTGACAGAAGCATTCGGCTGTAACAGCCAATCAAAATTTGCGGCGAAGCCGCCAAACAGGAAGTGAGCTCATATCTCAGCAATCCTGCCATGTATCATAACCAAACTTACAACATAGATTCATGACCCCATTAGGAGGACGCTCAAAAAATGTGGTGACCTTTGACCTGTAGGGGGTGCTGCAATTAGCAATATTGCATTTTGATCTGTATTTGCTGATGTGTTTTATTGATCTTTTATTTTTGGATGTGAAACAGATGACAACATATTCCATCCAGTTCATTCTAATGCGTGCGTGGTAGGGCGGGGCGGGACGGGGTGGGACGTGCAGGGGTGATTAGGTGGGGGGGCTGGCTGGCGGAGGCGGTGGCAATACTCAGCCCTGTTTCAGCCCTACAAAATGAGTTATGTTTGATGTGACACTTGTTGAAAGTGTTGATCGCGACTGTCTGCTGAGTTCTATCTTGTCGCCGTGGCTACTCCGGCCTATACTGCTTGGCCCCCTCATTGCTGCTTGCAGCTATATTTGGGGGCCAAGCAGCGAAGCTGCGAAGCACCCATTGTGTTTCTATGAATTCTTATTATTATTATTGGGGGCCAAGCAGCGAAGCTGCGAAGGCACCCATTGTGTTTCTATTTGTTCTTATTATTATTATTATTATTATTATTATTATTATTATTATTATTATTCCGCCATTAAAGTCAATGGCAACCCATAGAACCGTCTGGCAAAAAGTTCTGAAATTTGGCACACTGATTAGGGACAGTCCCATGATTAATGTCACCAAGTTTCATGATGGCACCTCAAGCACTCTAGCGCCACCAACAGGCCAAAGTTGGACTTGTGTTCACGCACGTAACTTTTGACCCGTATGGCCGATTGTCAAAAATGAGGTATCGTTGGAATCCTTGGACCAAGCCGAGTTCAACGCAGCCTATGACGTCAATTTCCGCCATGATGGATTTTCCGCCATATTGGATTTCATCAAAAACACTAATAAGTCTTCACAGGTCACAAATTTGGTCCAATCGACACCAAACTTCACAGATATCATCTACAGTCCATGCCCCATTAATGTATTGCTTTTTGTCTTCAGAACTAAAACCGCTCGCGGGTTACAGCCAATCGAAGTTTGCGGCGAAGCCGCCAAACAGGAAGTGAGCTCATATCTCAGCAACCCATTCATCTATCATAACCAAACTTAGTACATGGACTCAGGACCCAATCAGGGGGACGCTCAAGAAATCTGGTGACCTTTGACCTCTAGGGGGCGCTGTAATTGAGAAACAGGCCTTTTGGCCTGTAGCTGCTGTTGTGCTTAGAATTAAAACGCACTACTGGTGTCTGGTAATACTGTTGGAGGTCCTTAGGCCGTCCCAAGCCAATTTGTGATGTCATCGTAATTGATTTGGCCGCCATATTGGATTTAATCAAAAACACGTAAAAATTTTCGCAGGTCACAAATTTCAGTGGATCCTCACCAAAATTGGCAGAGATCATCTTCAGACCATGCCTTATCAGTGCATTGCTTTCTGGAACAATTGACAGAAGCATTCGGCTGTAACAGCCAATCTAAACTTGTGGCGAAGCCGCCAAACAGGAAGTGAGCTCATATCTCAGCAACCCTTGCATGTATCAAAGCCAAACTTGGTGCATGGACTCAGGACCCAATCAGGGGGACGCTCAAGAAATCTGCTGACCTTTGACCTCAAGGGGGCGCTGTAATTAAGAAACATGCCTTTTGGCCTGTAGCTGCTGTTGTGCTTAGAATTCAAATCCACTAGTGGTGTCTGGTAATACTGTTTGAGGTCCTTAGGCCGACCCAAGCCAACTTGTGATGTCATCGTAATTGATTCGGCCGCCATATTGGATTTAATCAAAAACACGTACAAGTTTTCGCAGGTCACAAATTTCAGCGGATCCTCACCAAAAATGGCAGAGACCATCTTCAGACCATGCCTTATCAGTGCATTGCTTTCTGGAACAATTGACAGAAGCATTCGGCTGTAACAGCCAATCGAAATTAGTGGCGAAGCCGCCAAACAGGAAGTGAGCTCATATCTCAGCAACCCTGCCATGTATCATCACCAAACTTACTACATATATTCATGACCACATTAGGAGGACGCTCAAAACATTTGGTGACCTTTGACCTGTAGGGGGTGCTGCAATTAGCAATATTGCATTTTGATCTGTAGTTGCTGATGTGTTTTATCAATCTTTTATTTTTTGATGTGAAACTGATGACAACATGTTCCATCCAGTTAATTCTAATGCGTGCGTGCAAGGGCAGGGCAGGGCAGGATGGGGTGGGACGGGCTGGGGTGATTAGGTGAGGGGGCTGGCTGGCGGAGGCGTTGGCAATACTCAGCTCTGTCTCAGCCCTACAAAATCAGTTATGTTTGATGTTACACTTGTTGAAAGTGTTGATCGCGAGTGTCTGCTGAGTTCTATCTTGTCGCCGTGGCTACTCCGGCCCATTCTGCTTGGCCCCCTCATTGCTGCTTGCAGCTATATTTGGGGGCCAAGCAGCGAAGCTGCGAAGGCACCCATTGTGTTTCTATTTTTTCTTATTATTATTATTATTGGGGGCCAAGCAGCGAAGCTGCGAGGCAACCATTGTGTTTGTTAGTTTTCTTATTATTATTATTATTCCGCCATGGAAGTCTATGGCAGCCCATAGAACCGTCTGGCAAAAAGTTGTGAAATTTGGCACACTGATTGGAGACAGTCCAATGATTCATGTCACCAAGTTTCATGTCGGCACCTCCCGCGCTCTAGCGCCACCAACAGGCCAAAGTTGGACTTGCGTTCACGCACGTAACTTCTGACCCGTTGACCCGATTGTCAAAAATGAGGTACCGTTGGAATCCTTGGACCAAGCCGAGTTCAACGCACCCTATGACGTCATTTTCCGCCATGATGGATTTTCCGCCATTTTGGATTTCATCAAAATCACTTAAAACGTATCAGAGGTCACACATTTTGTCCGATCGACACCAAACTTCATAGATATCATCTACAGACCATGCCTCATTAATGCATTGCTTTTTGTCTTCGGAACTAAAACCGTTCGCACGTAACAGCCAATCGAAATTTGCGGCGAAGCCGCCAAACAGGAAGTGAGCTCATATCTCAGCAACCCATTGATCTATCATAACCAAACTTAGTCCATGGACTCAGGACCCAATCAGGGGGACGCTCAAGAAATTTGGTGACCTTTGACCTCTAGGGGGCGCTGTAATTAAGAAACATGCCTTTTGGCCTGTAGCTGCAGTTGGGTTTAGAATTAAAATGCACTAGTGGTGTCTGTTAATACTGTTGGAGGTCCTTAGGCCGACCCAAGCCAACTTGTGATGTCATCGTAATTGATTCGGCCGCCATATTGGATTTAATCAAAAACACGTACAAGTTTTCGCAGGTCACAAATTTCATCTGTTCTTCACCAAAATTGGTAGAGACTATCTTCAGACCATGCCTGATGAGTGCATTGCTTTCTGGAACAATTGACAGAAGCATTGACCTGTACCAGCCAATCGAAATTTGCGGCGAAGCCGCCAAACAGGAAGTGATTTCATATCTCAGCAACGCTTTCATGTATCAAAACCAAATTTAGTACATGTACCTCCGACCCCATCGGGATGACGCTCAAGAAATTTGGTGACATTTGACCTCTAGGGGGCACCGTAATTGACAAAAATGCATTTTGGCCAGTAGTTGCTGATGCGCATTATTTTGCAATGGAAGTCAATGGCAGCCCATAGAACCGTCTGGTAAAAAGTTATACAATTTGGCACACTAATTGGGGACAGTCCAATAATTCATTTCACCAAGTTTCATGCCGGCACCTCAAGCGCTCTAGCGCCACCAACAGGCCAAAGTTGGACTTGTGTTTACGGACGTAACTTTTGACCTGTTGACCCGAATGGCAAAATGAGGTATCATTGGAATCCTTGGGCCAAGCCGAGGTCAACACACCCTATGACGTCAATTGTTGACCTCTATGTTTAAATCACAGCAAGTGTGATCATATCTCAGTCAATCTTTTATTTTTGATGTGAAACTGATGACAGCAAGTTCCATCTACTGTAGTTCATTCTAATGTGTGCGTGCAAGGGTGGGACGGGGTGGGATGGGCAGGGGCGGTTGCGGCGGTGGGCTGGCTGGGGGAGGGGGCGGCGACACTCAGCCCTGGTTCAGCCCCACAAAATCAGTTATGTTTTGATGTGAAACTTGACCTTGTAACTCAGCCAATCTTGGGTTATATGGCATGGAACTTGCTGTGACTGCTTAAGGCTATATGTCTGATGCAACGGCATTGACTTACATGGCAAATCTGGCCTGCTGATCTCACTGCTTGGCCCCCTCATTGCTGCTTGCAGCTATATTTGGGGGCCAAGCAGCGAAGCTGCGAGGCAACCCATAGTGATTCTATGTTTTCTTCCCTATTATTATTATTACGCTTCCGCCATGGGAGTCTATGGCAGCCCATAGAACCGTATGGTAAAAAGTTGTGAAATTTGGCACACCGATTGGGGACAGGCCCATGATTAATTTCACCAAGTTTCATGTCGGCTCCTCGAGGGCTCTAGCGCCACCAACAGGCCAAAGTTGGACGTGCGTTCACGCACGTAACTTTTGACCTGTTGATCCGATTTTGAAAAATGAGGTACCGTTGGAATCCTTGGACCAAGCAGAGTTCAACGCAACCTATGACGTCATTTTCCGCCATGATGGATTTTCCGCCATTTTGAATTTCATCAAAATCACTTAAAACGTATCAGAGGTCACACATTTTGTCCGATCGACACCAAACTTCATAGATATCATCTACAGACCATGCCTCATTAATGCATTGCTTTTTGTCTTCGGAACTAAAACCGTTCGCGCGTAACAGCCAATTGAAATTTGCGGCGAAGCCGCCAAACAGGAAGTGAGCTCATATCTCAGCAACCCATTGATCTATCATAACCAAACTTAGTCCATGGACTCAGGACCCAATCAGGGGGACGCTCAACAAATTTGGTGACCTTTGACCTCTAGGGGGCGCTGTAATTAAGAAACATGCCTTTTGGCCTGTAGCAGCAGTTGTGCTTAGAATTGAAACCCACTAGTGGTGTCTGCTACTACTGTTGAAGGTCCTTAGGCCGACCCAAGCCAACTTGTGATGTCATCGTAATTGATTCGGCCGCCATATTGGATTAAATCAAAAACACAAAAAAGTTTTGGCAGGTCACACATTTCATCTGTCGCTCACCAAAATTGGCAGAGACCATCTTTAGACCATGCCTGATGAGTGCATTGCTTTCTGGAACAATTGACAGAAGCTTTGGCCTGTACCAGCCAATCAAAATTTGCGGCGAAGCCGCCAAACAGGAAGTGATTTCATATCTCAGCAACGCTTTCATGTATCAAAACCAAACTTAGTACATGTACCTCAGACCACATCGGGAGGACGCTCAAGAAATTTGGTGACATTTGACCTCTAGGGGGCTCCGTAATTGACAAAAATGCATTTTGGCCAGTAGTTGCTGATGCGCATTATTTTGCAATGGAAGTCAATGGCAGCCCATAGAACCGTCTGGTAAAAAGTTATACAATTTGGCACACTAATTAGGGACAGTCCAATAATTCATTTCACCAAGTTTCATGCCGGCACCTCCAGCGCTCTAACGCCACCAACAGGCCAAAGTTGGACGTGCGTTCACACACGTAACTTTTGACCTGTTGATCCGATTTTGAAAAATGAGGTACCGTTGGAATCCTTGGACCAAGCCGAGTTCAACGCACCCTATGACGTCATTTTCCGCCATGATGTATTTTCCGCCATTTTGGATTTCATCAAAATCACTTAAAACGTATCAGAGGTCACACATTTTGTCCGATCGACACCAAACTTCATAGATATCATCTACAGACCATGCCTCATTAATGCATTGCTTTTTGTCTTCGGAACTAAAACCGTTTGTGCGTAACAGCCAATCGAAATTTGCGGCGAAGCCACCAAACAGGAAGTGAGCTCATATCTCAGCAACCCTGCCATGTATCATAACCAAACTTACTACATGGATTCATCACCCCAATAGGAGGACACTCAAAAACTTTGGTGATCTATGATTTGTAGGGGGTGCTGCAATTAGCAATATTGCATTTTGATCTATAGTTGCTGATGTGTTTTATCGATCTTTTATTTTTTGATGTGAAACTGATGACAACATGTTCCATCCAGTTCATTCTAATGCGTGCGTGCAAGGGCGGGGCGGGGCGTGCCAGGACGGGGTGGGACGGGCAGGGATGATTAGGTGGGGGGCTGGCTGGCGGAGGCAGTGACAATACTCAGCCCTGTTTCAGCCCTACAAAATCAAGTATGTTTTCATATTAAACTTGTTGAAAGTGTTGATGGCGGGTATCTGCTGAATTCAATCTTGTCACCGTGGCTACTCCGGCCTATACTGCTTGGCCCCCTCATTGCTGCTTGCAGCTATATTTATTATTGGGGGCCAAGCAGCGAAGCTGCGAAGGCACCCATTGTTTTTCTATCTTTTCTTATTATTATGCAACTTTCTTCCGCCATGGAAGTCAATGGCAGCCCATAGAACCGTCTGGTAAAAAGTTGTGAAATTTGGCACACTGATTAGGGACAGTCCCATGATTAATGTCACCAAGTTTCATGATGGCACCTCAAGCACTCTAGCGCCACCAACAGGCCAAATTTGGACGTGCGTTCACGCAAGTAACTTTTGACCCGTTTGTCCGATTGTCAAAAATGAGGTATCGTTGGAATCCTTGGACCAAGCCGAGTTCAACGCACCCTATGACGTCATTTTCCGCCATGATGGATTTTCCGCCATATTGGATTTTATCGAAAGTGAAACTAAAGTTTCACGCCTCACATAGTTTGTCCGATCGTCACCAAACTTGACACACATGATCTTCAGACCATGCCTCATTAATGCATTGTTTTTTGTCTTCGGAACTAAAACCGTTCGCGCGTAACAGCCAATCGAAGTTTGCGGCGAAGCCGCCAAACAGGAAGTGAGCTCATATCTCAGCAACCCATTCATCTGTCATAACCAAACTTAGTACATGTACTCAGGACCCAATCAGGGGGACGCTCAAGAAATCTGGTGACCTTTGACCTCTAGGGGGCACTGTAATTAAGAAACATGCCTTTTGGCCTGTAGCTGCAGTTGTGTTTAGAATTAAAATGCACTAGTGGTGTTTTTTAATACTGTTGGAGGTCCTTAGGCCGACCCAAGCCAACTTGTGATGTCATCGTAATTGATTCGGCCGCCATATTGGATTTAATCAAAAACACGTACAAGTTTTCGCAGGTCACAAATTTCATCTGTTCTTCACCAAAATTGGTAGAGACCATCTTCAGACCATGCCTGATGAGTGCATTGCTTTCTGGAACAATTGACAGAAGCATTGACCTGTACCAGCCAATCGAAATTTGCGGCAAAGCCGCCAAACAGGAAGTGATTTCATATCTCAGCAATGCTTTCGTGTATCAAAACCAAACTTAGTACATGTACCTCAGACCCCATCGGGAGGACGCTCAAGAAATTTGGTGACATTTGACCTCTAGGGGGCACCGTAATTGACAAAAATGCATTTTGGCCAGTAGTTGCTGATGCACATTATTTTGCAATGGAAGTCAATGGCAGCCCATAGAACCGTCTGGTAAAAAGTTATACAATTTTGCACACTAATTGGGGACAGTCCAATAATTCATTTCACCAAGTTTCATGCCGGCACCTCAAGCGCTCTAGCGCCACCAACAGGCCAAAGTTGGACTTGTGTTTACGGACGTAACTTTTGACCTGTTGACCCGAATGGCAAAATGAGGTATCATTGGAATCCTTGGGCCAAGCCGAGTTCAACACACCCTATGACGTCAATTGTTGACCTCTATGTTTAAATCACAGCAAGTGTGATCATATCTCAGTCAATCTTTTATTTTTGATGTGAAACTGATGACAGCGAGTTCCATCCAGTTAATTCTAATGCGTGCGTGCAAGGGTGGGGCGGGGTGGGACGGGCAGGGGCGGTTGCGGCGGTGGGTTGGCTGGGTGAGGGGGCGGCGACACTCAGCCCTGGTTCAGCCACACAAAATCAGCTATGTTTTGATGTGAAACTTGACCTTGTAACTCAGCCAATCTTGGGTTGTTTGACATAGAACTTGTTGTGACTGCTTAATGCTATATGCCTGATGCCACGGCATTGAGTTGCATGGCAAATCTGGACTTCTGGACTGCTGAACTGCCTGCTTGGCCCCCTCATTGCTGCTTGCAGCTATATTTATTGGGGGCCAAGCAGCGAAGCTGCGAAGCACCCATTGTGTTTCTATGATTTCTTATTGGGGGCCAAGCAGCGAAGCTGCAGGGCAACCCATAGTGATTCTATGTTTTCTTCCCTATTATTATTATTACGCTTCCGCCATGGGAGTCTATGGCAGCCCATAGAACCGTATGGTAAAAAGTTGTGAAATTTGGCACACCGATTGGAGACAGGCCCATGATTAATTTCACCAAGTTTCATGTCGGCTCCTCGAGGGCTCTAGCGCCACCAACAGGCCAAAGTTGGACGTGCGTTCACGCAAGTAACTTTTGACCCGTTTGCCCGATTGTCAAAAATGAGGTATCGTTGGAATCCTTGGACCAAGCCGAGTTCAACGCACCCTATGACGTCATTTTCCGCCATGATGGATTTTCCGCCATATTGGATTTTATCGAAAGTGAAACTAAAGTTTCACGCCTCACATAGTTTGTCCGATTTTAACGAAACTTAATACATATGATCTTCAGACCAATCCGCACAAAAGTTATCGATTTTTGTCTTCGGAACTAAAACCGTTCGCCCGTAACAACCAATCGAAATATGCGGCGAAGCCGCCAAACAGGAAGTGAGCTCATATCTCAGCAACCCTTTCATCTGTCATAACCAAACTTAGTACATGGACTTATATCCCCATCTGTAGAGCACTCAAAAAATCTGGTGACCTTTGACCTCTAGGGGGCGCTGTAATTAGCGAAAATGCATTTTGGCCTGTAGCTGTTGATGTGTTTAGAATTAAAACATACTAGTGGTGTCTGGTAGTACTTTTGGATGTCCTTAGGCTGACCCAGGCCAATTTATGATGTCAACATAATTGATTCGGCCGCCATATTGAATTTAATCAAAAACAATAAAACATTTTCACTGGTCACAAATTTCATCTGACTTTCACCAAAATTGGCTCAGACCATCTTCAGACCATGCCTTATCAGTGTTTAATTTTCTGGAACGATTGACAAAAGCATTCGCCCGTAACAGCCAATCGAAATTGGTGGCGAAGCCGCCAAACAGGAAGTGATTTCATATCTTAGCAACGCTTTCATGTATCAAAACCAAACTTAGTACATGTACCTCAGACCACATCGGGAGGACGCTCAAGAAATTTGGTGACATTTGACCTCTAGGGGGCACCGTAATTGACAGAAATGCATTTTGGCCAGTAGTTGCTGATGCGCATTATTTTGCAATGGAAGTCAATGGCAGCCCATAGAACCGTCTGGTAAAAAGTTATAACATTTTGCACACTAATTGGGGACAGTCCAATAATTCATTTCACCAAGTTTCATGCCGGCACCTCAAGCGCTCTAGCGCCACCAACAGGCCAAAGTTGGACTTGTGTTCACGGACGTAACTTTTGACCTGTTGACCCGAATGGCAAAATGAGGTATCATTGGAATCCTTGGGCCAAGCCGAGTTCAACACACCCTATGACGTCAATTGTTGACCTCTATGTTTAAATCACAGCAAGTGTGATCATATCTCAGTCAATCTTTTATTTTTGATGTGAAACTGATGACAGCGAGTTCCATCCAGTTAATTCTAATGCGTGCGTGCAAGGGTGGGACAGGGTGGGATGGGCAGGGGCGGTTGCGGCGGTGGGCTGGCTGGGGGAGGGGGCGGCGACACTCAGCCCTGGTTCAGCCACACAAAATCAGTTATGTTTTGATGTGAAACTTCACCTTGTAACTCAGCCAATATTGGGTTGTTTGACATGGAACTTGTTGTGACTGCTTAATGCTATATGCCTGATGCCACGGCATTGAGTTGCATGGCAAATCTGGACTTCTGGACTGCTGAACTGCCTGCTTGGCCCCCTCATTGCTGCTTGCAGCTATATTTATTATTTAACATCTTTCTTCCGCCATGGGAGTCTATGGCAGCCCATAGAACCGTCTGGTAAAAAGTTGTGAAATTTGGCACATTGATTGGGGACAGGCCAAAAATTAATTGCACCAAGTTTCATGCCGGCACCTCCAGCGCTCTAGCGCCACCAACAGGCCAAAGTTGGACGTGCGTTCACGCACTTAACTTTTGACCTGTTGATCTGATTTTGAAAAATGAGGTACCGTTGGAATCCTTGGACCAAGCCGAGTTCAACGCACTCTATGACGTCATTTTCCGCCATGATGGATTTTCCGCCATATTGGATTTTAGTGAAAGTGAAACTAATTTTTCACAGGTCACAAATTTTGTCCGATCGTCACCAAACTTGACACACATGATCTTCAGACCATGCCTCATTAATGCATTGTTTTCTGTCTTCGGAACTAAAACCGTTCGCGCGTAACAGCCAATCAAAGTTTGCGGCGAAGCCGCCAAACAGGAAGTGAGCTCATATCTCAGCAACCCATTCATCTGTCATAACCAAACTTAGTACATGTACTCAGGACCCAATCAGGGGGAAGCTCAAGAAATCTGGTGACCTTTGACCTCTAGGGGGCGCTGTAATTAAGAAACATGCCTTTTGGCCTGTAGCTGCAGTTGTGTTTAGAATTAAAATGCACTAGTGGTGTCTGTTAATACTGTTGGAGGTCCTTAGTCCAACCCAAGCCAACTTGTGATGTCATCGTAATTGATTCGACCGCCATATTGGATTTAATCAAAAACACGTACAAGTTTTCGCAGGTCACAAATTTCATCTGTTCTTCACCAAAATTGGTAGAGACCATCTTCAGACCATGCCTGATGAGTGCATTGCTTTCTAGAACAATTGACAGAAGCATTGACCTGTACCAGCCAATCGAAATTTGCGGCGAAGCCGCCAAACAGGAAGTGATTTCATATCTCAGCAACGCTTTCATGTATCAAAACCAAATTTAGTACATGTACCTCAGACCCCATCGGGAGGACGCTCAAGAAATTTGGTGACATTTGACCTCTAGGGGGCACCGTAATTGACAAAAATGCATTTTGGCCAGTAGTTGCTGATGCGCATTATTTTGCAATGGAAGTCAATGGCAGCCCATAGAACCGTCTGGTAAAAAGTTATACAATTTTGCACACTAATTGGGGACAGTCCAATAATTCATTTCACCAAGTTTCATGCCGGCACCTCAAGCGCTCTAGCGCCACCAACAGGCCAAAGTTGGACTTGTGTTCACGGACGTAACTTTTGACCTGTTGACCCGAATGGCAAAATGAGGTATCATTGGAATCCTTGGGCCAAGCCGAGTTCAACACACCCTATGACGTCAATTGTTGACCTCTGTGTTTAAATCACAGCAAGTGTGATCATATCTCAGTCAATCTTTTATTTTTTATGTGAAACTGATGACAGCGAGTTCCATCTAGTTCATTCTAATGTGTGCGTGCAGGGGTGGGATGGGCAGGGGCGGTTGCGGCGGTGGGCTGGCTGGGGGAGGGGGCGGCGACACTCAGCCCTGGTTCAGCCCCAAAAAATCAGTTATGTTTTGATGTGAAACTTGACCTTGTAACTCAGCCAATCTTGGGTTGTATGGCATGGAACTTGCTGTGACTGCTTAAGGCTATATGTCTGATGCAACAGCATTGACTTACATGGCAAATCTGGCCTGCTGATCTCTCTGCTTGGCCCCCTCATTGCTGCTTGCAGCTATATTTGGGGGCCAAGCAGCGAAGCTGCGAGGCAACCATTGTGTTTCTATTTGTTCTTATTATTATTGGGGGCCAAGCAGCGAAGCTGCGAAGGCACCCATTGTGTTTCTATCTTTTCTTATTATTATTATACCTTCTTCCGTCATGGAAGTCTATGGCAGCCCATAGAACCGTCTGGTAAAAAGTTGTGAAATTTGGCACACCGATTGTGGACAGTCCCATGATTAATTTCACCAAGTTTCATGTCGGCTCCTCGAGAGCTCTAGCGCCACCAACAGGCCAAAGTTGGACGTACGTTCACGCACGTAACTTTTGACCTGTTGATCCAATTTTGAAAAATGAGGTACCGTTGGAATCCTTGGACCAAGCCGAGTTCAACGCACCCTATGACGTCATTTTCCGCCATGATGGATTTTCCGCCATATTGGATTTTAGTGAAAGTGAAACTAAAACTTCACAGGTCACAAATTTTGTCCGATCGTCACCAAACTTGACACACATGCTCTTCAGACCAAGCCGCACAAAAGTTATCACTTTTCGTCTTCGGAACTCAAACCGTTTGACCGTAACAGCCAATCGAAGTTTGCGGCGAAGCCGCCAAACAGGAAGTGAGCTCATATCTCAGCAACCCATTCATCTATCATAACCAAACTTAGTCCATGGACTCAGGACCCAATCAGGGGGACGCTCAAGAAATCTGGTGACCTTTGACCTCTAGGGGGCGCTGTAATTAAGAAACATGCCTTTTGGCCTGTAGCTGCTGTTGTGCTTAGAATTAAAACGGACTAGTTGTGTCTGGTAATACTGTTGGAGGTCCTTAGGCCGACCCAAGCCGACTTGTGATGTCATCGTAATTGATTCGGCCGCCATATTGGATTTAATCAAAAACACATATAAGTTTTCGCAGGTCACAAATTTCAGCGGATCCTCACCAAAATTGGCAGAGACCATCTATAGACCATACCTTATCAGTGCATTGCTTTCTGGAACAATTGACAGAAGCATTCGGCTGTAACAGCCAATCGAAATTAGTGGCGAAGCCGCCAAACAGGAAGTGAGCTCATATCTCAGCAACCCTGCCATGTATCATCACCAATCTTACTACATAGATTCATGACCCCATTAGGAGGACACTCAAAAAAAATGGTGATCTTTGACCTCTAGGGGGCGCTGCAATTAGCAAAAATGCATTTTGGCCTCTAGCTGTTGATGTGTTTGGAATTAAAACATACTAGTGGTGTCTGCTAGTACTGTTGGATGTTCTTAGGTCGACCCAGCCTAACTGGTGATGTCATCGTAATTGATTAAGCCGCCATATTGGATTTAATCAAAAACACTAAACATTTTCACAGGCCACGAATTTCCTCTGATTTTCACCAAAATTGGCACAGACCATGTTCAGACCTCAGTCCATGACTAACAATAGTCCTGTTTCTTGTAGTCATTTGTAAAACCGTTCATCCATAACAGCCAATCAAAATCAGTGGCGAAGCCACCAAACAGGCAGTGAGCTCATATCTTAGCAACCCTTTCAGGTATGAAAACCAAACTTCGTACATGGACTAACAAACTAATTAGGAGAAGGCTCAATAAATTTGGTGACCTTTGACCTATAGGGGGTGCTGCAATTAGCAAAAATGCATTTTGTCTTGTAACTATTGATGTGTTTGGAATTACAACTTACTAAGGATGTCTATTAATACTCTTGGAGTTCCTAAGGCCAACACATACCAACTTGTGACCTCAACATAACTGATCTTACCACCATCTTGGATTTTGTTCAAAACATGAAAACAGCAACCCTTTCATGTATCAAAACCAAAGGCTGAAAGTCTTCAAGTGTTTTGGCTTGTAAGTCTTCATGTGTTTGGCTTGTAAGTCTTCATGTGTTTGCATTCAAACCTTACTGGCTATTGAAAAAGGTAATTTGGCTGACATGTGCCAACGTTTGATGTCCATGCAATGATAACAGTTTATGTATAAGAATGTAAAACTTGATGTATTTATTCATATATTCATTTAAAAATTCACTTTTTTGAGTAAATAGAAATATAGGCAAAAAACATTTGTACTTTATTAATCACAATTTAATAATAGCATAGCTAGTGATGTGTAATTCAATTTTACATAGATTTTACAATCTTACAATCTCAAAATTTACATAGATTTTACAATCTTACAATCTCAAAATGTAGGCTAGTTAAAGGAACCATATGTAAGATTGTGGTCAAAACTGGTACTCAAATTTCAAATTACTGTAGAGCGGTGTATCCCCTTCCCCTCCACTCTGACTGGCAGAGCTGGCAACCCGGATGCCGAAACACTATTGACTTTGTGATTAGTAGATAGGTGGAGGGTGGCGCATCAGGCCAAAACACAATATGACAACATCAACATCAGTTGAGGGCTGCAACTTCACTTTTTAAATGACAATATCCTGGCCGGACTACTGTTGTCAGTGATATAAGTATTTTAAATGAACATGATTTCTTAATGTCTAGTGACATATCAGGGCAATTTTATGATTAATTGAAATACATTTCTTACATATGGTCCTTTAATCCCGGAGTGTACTTAGTCTGTTCAGGGTTATGGACTAAAAGTCATTACTGCAGTCATTGATAATCTGCTACAACTCTGTGGTAGACAAAACCATCTTTAAACATGTTTTGTGATCAAAGTTGTCAAACTTTTTTTCATGTGATTCACATCACATGTTTTCTATGCTTAATATATTAACATATTTTCTGAATTATTCTGGTTTGTTATCAAAACATTATTAACAATAAGTGTTCCAATTGAAGAGGTATAAATTGCATGATGTTATGCAAACAAATACCCTGAAAACTAACCTCCTAGATATAGTATGATAGTATGACATTTATTTATTGTATTGTATTCAATTTAATGGAAGAAATAGAAAGCACCACATAAAACAATCATGGAACAAAAAGCAAAGACGTCCAAAATAGTAAAAAATAAAACTGAGAAAAAACATGAAGTCATTAAATCCCCATTACTTCTATTTCCCTTGTATTACTAAATGGTCCTATAATTAGATTAGATTCAACGTTATTGTCATTTTGCAGAGTAGAAGTACAAAGCCAACGAAATGCAGTTTGCGTCTTGCGTCAGAAAAGTGCAATGTTATAAACAAAGTATAGAAAGGTGGGGCATAGGCAGGACAAGAAAGTGCAGTGTAGACAGTAGTATGCAGTTTGTTTACAGAAGGTGGTTTATAATAATATAAATTAGATATAAATATGTGCAGTGTATTAACAGTTACTTTATAAGAGCAGAATAAATAAGGCTATGTGATATGAACATATGCTAATGTTATATAATAATAATATATATCTACAGCACAAAGTCAATATTCTTAAGCTTGTCAGCCCTTAGTCAGTAGATGGCCCCATGTACAACTCATAGCCCTTTGTAATGCTGTCCTGTAGTGCTGTTGTAGATTGCCAAGATCAGCTAAGAGCCTCAGCAGGTGACGAGGCTGGTGAGGGTCCATGAATCTCAAAGCACTCTGACAAGTACAAGTCCATCTGCACCACCACAACCACCAAGCGAAAAGGAAGATGAGTCTCAGCAGGCTCTCCGTCTGGTACAGGTAGTTCGATAGGCTGTGTAACTTGTGAATGTCCATGAGCCTCAACAGTCCTAACCATTGGTGTGTCCCATCGAACAGACGTATGGACCAGTTCTGTGCATACCTGTTGCAGTGGCCACACCACAGCTTTGAAACATCTCAGAAGGTATATTCTTTGAAACTGGGCAAACATTATCTGTAAGGTAATTTTAGAGCAGTTATAAATTTACAATAAAGGTATACATTATTTTGTTCTACAGGTTTAAGAAAGCAAAATGTCTATTCATTAACAGTGTATAAAATGTAGGCTACATCCTACTAAAATATGCATAAACATTTAGATTGCATCTTTTGGAGAAAGAAAAGCACAGATACTCACTTAACTTGATAAGATCTTGATAGGCTGCGTTCCTGGCGGATGTATGTGATCCTCAACAGGCCCTGTGTCTGGTGCAGGTCACTCGGAAGGCTGCATGGCTGGCGGATGTCTGTGATCCGCAGCAGGACTGGTGCAGGTCACTCGGAAGGCTGCATGGCTGGCGGATGTATGTGATCCTCAACAGGCCCTGTGTCTGGTGCAGGTCACTCGGAAGGCTGTGAGGCTGGCGGATGTCCATCATCCGCAGCAGGCTCTGTGACTGGTGCAGGTCACTCCGAAGGCTGCGTTGTTGGTGGATGTCCGTGATCCCCAGCATGCCCTGTGTCTGGTGCAGGTCACTCGAAAGGCTACGTTGCTGGGCCTTGGCCAACATTTTCTGTATGATCATTTGATAGCAGATGTACATTTACAATAAAAGTCTACATGCTATTGTTACACAGGTAAAATAAACCAACATGTCTTTTTCTTAGAGTTTGCATCCTGTCAAAAGTGCATGAATCAGATTTAGGATGCTTGTCTTTGAAAAAATGTACAGTTAAATATAATGGGTACTCACATAATGTCAATATGTCAGAAGATCATGATGGCATTTCCGACTCCAAACCTCTGTAGTGGTTGGTTCAGTTTTGTCTTACAAAATAAGACTTCTTGCACTCCATATTCAGTCCATTGTTTTGTGGTGGTTAATTGTACAGATCCAGCAGTGAAATTTAGCAATATGTTAGTGAACAGATTCCATATGCCATTATGAAATTAAATTCATAGAGCATAAGTAACTTTTCTGATATAATATCAATAACTCTTCCTTCTCTTTTTCCTTCTTTGTAATTATCCATGCCAAAACATACTTCACAATAATTGATAATAACATAACAAAACAAAACAAAATAAAAATAGTTAATTCAATGTATCAAGTAAAGTAACTTGTTACATGTCATTTAAATTACAGTCCTTGGTGTGATAACAAAATACTTATAGTACAGTTGCAGCTAAAACAAATCAGTCCCACACAAAAGAACAGAACACAAAAGAACATCCTAATACAAAATCAGGCCCGAATGAAAAACAAACAACGCATCACACAGGCAGAAAAAATAACATTTAAACCACAATATGTCTTATTTCAAGTAGTTGTACAGGACTAATGGCTGAAATTTGTCCTGGGTTGATTAAGTAGCCAACTGAATTGTCCTCACCCAATCTAAAACTTAGAAACAAAAACAAACTTTCTTCTCTGAATTCTTCATATCAAAACATAGCATTTTTACATAAACAAAATAATTATCTAAAGTCTGTCAATATAACACATTTGTAAATTAAATGATCAACTGATGCATATTTTAATTACTTTAACAATGCAATTTAGTTCGATTCACCGTGCCCTGTTTACAGAACTGCATACCAAGTGGACAGTGCTGAATATGCGAATGACTGCTAACATGTATTTTCATCACTCAGACAAAAAATGGCAAGGTGTTTTCCTTCTACTATGTAAAGCGACCTTGGGTTTGAGAAAGGCGCTATATAAAATAAACATAGTATTATTATTCAGTTAAATTGGTATGAAAGATACACAGTGCTAAGATGCCACTTGTCAGTCTCGTAGACATAGAAATCACTGATAAAAATGGCTGTGTAGTCCGACAAAGGAATAATGGCTGTTGCTGCTGTTGTTTTTTTTTAATCCACATGGTATTCTTCTGAATGTGTCCTCTGAATTTCCCCCTTTACACATCACCTGTCTCCAGCAAGCGTGTTTACTCACATGCTTGTCTCAGCAGACTGCATTGCTGTCCATGGCTTTCATGTCCTTAAACTGCCCTGGTGCTGGTGGCAACTCCACCAAACAGAATGTCCTTGGAGATTCTGCCCTTTTCCAAGAAATAGTGGTGTTGCAGCGAGATGTTGGCTGGGCCTATGACCTGTGTCAGCTTAAAGGGAACAGAACTGATCCCACAGTAAATGACAAGAGTTTGTCTGTAATCAGCAAGTGATCTTGTACATATGGTATCATCACTTTACTGTAATAAAGCATTTGTCAGTATGACACCAATAAGGGTGAAGCAGGAACACTTTTTGTGTCACACAACTGTATGTGCTGAAAACTGTATCTTAGCTGCAAATTGGTGGTGATTTGGACACCTTTGATATGCATGACAAACAGCAATGGCATGACTGTCCACTTGGTATAATTCATAAAAATGTTGAAAAAAAAAGTTCCCTGTATGGGGGCCATTTTCCAAAAGAAGTTGCACTTAAGATTTGTTTTCTTTGTTTTCACCATTCTTTCATAATCTCGAGACAATTCATTCATACATAATTTATTCTTTCACTTCATTGAAGATTTAAGGTATTGTTGTCCTTTAACTCAGTGTTGCAGTAATAATACCAGTCTTCAACTGACTATAATATCTGTGTAAAATAATATGGTTAATTCTATTTTACTGTTATCAATTGTTTTGTATACTAAAATTGAACAGCTGTGTTTGCTGTTATTGACTGTTACCGTCTTAACTGTAATTCACTGCTAATGTTAAGGTTTTACAATAACGGTAAAGATAAAATCATTCAATATAGTGCTATGTCTGTCCATTCATTAAAGGAACCGTATGTAACAAATTAAATTAAATTAATCATACAATGGCCCTGATATGTCACTAGACATTAAGAAATCATGTTCATTTCAAATACTTATATCACTGACAACAGTAGTCCAGCCAGAATATTGTCATTTTTAAAGTGAAGTTGCAGCCCTCAACTGATGTTGATGTTGTGTTTTGTCATGTCATGTTGTGTTTTGGCCTGATGCACCACCCTCCACTTATATACTAATCACAAAGTCAGTAGTGTTTCGGCATCCGGGTTAGCAACCTCAAGTCAGGGGGGAGGGGGAGGGGATACACCTCTCTACAGTAATTTGAAAGTGATTGCAGTACCAGTTTTGGCCACAATCTTACATATGCACTGCAAAAAATGAAATCTTACCAAGTGTTATTAATCTTATATTAAGATTAAAACATCTATTTGGTATTGTTTTTAGTATGAAAAGACTTACCTAGCGCCCTCTCAAAAGAACATTTTGACTTAATTTAAGAAGACTTTGACTTATTTTAAGGAGTCTTATCAAGACAACTTTGCTCAACGCACTGGCAGACAAATTTGCTTGTTTTTAGGACACATTTGCTTAACGCACTGGCAGACAAATTTGCTTGTTTTCAGGATGAGATGTCTTAAAATAAGTAAAACTTTTTTTAAATTAAGTCAAATGTTTTCACAAGAAAGCGCTAGGTAAATCTCTTTATGCTTTTTTTATCTTGATATAATAATATTCATCTATGACAAGGTAAACTCGGTTTTGCATTCTATGACCCCTTTAATAACACTTGGTGAGATTTTGTTAGATAAGCAGTTTTTGCAGTGTGGTTCTTTAAAACTTTCATTTGGATTCTTTTTAGCATTTAAAGCATTACACATAACTTGGTGTAACGGTGGTGTCATGCAACCAAAATGAAATAGTTTGACAAACATTAAGAAAACATAGTCTAAAATGCTTTAGACAATTAAGGAATGATCTGCTGACTTTAAAAAAAATAGTTGCCTAGATAATAAGTCAACTGTATAGCTTCCTGATATTTACATATTCATCTGTATATCTTTACCGTTATTTGCAACTTCTTTTGGAAAATGGCCCCCATACCCCTCCCATCCCTTGCAAGGACCGTCCAGTGTTATGCTCTCTCCTTGCCACCACCCACCCACCCAAACCCCACTTAGCGGACGGAATATGAAGTGAACTCATAATGACGTCATGTGTAACATAGCCAGAACATAAATGCCTACCTATTCAAAGACAAATATCATTAAATCACAGAAAACATTACAACAGTGAAATCAGTATCGCTTCATGAAAACTGTAGTATGTCTGCACAACTTCAACAACAACATCTTCTGTGCCTTTAACGTAAACATGATCTATTAATGTACCTTTTTCAGTTGTAGCTGCTTGCACATGTTGAGTGTATCCATGCCGTTCCAGTAACTTGAGAATTGTAGATGATACAAAGATATCCTCATTGAAGTCTCCCATGATGAGTTTCCTCCCTGGATGATTCTCAAGTTCAAAGATGACCTGTAATAACTGTTCTCGAAACATGTCAGTCTTATAAGAGCTGGGCCTGTACAACAAAGCAGCAGTCAAATTTGCATGAGGTATTTCAAAATACAGACATTCCAAATTGCATCTTTCTGGAATTGACACCTGCACGTCAATGTTTTCTGACCAATACAGACCAACTCCACCTCTTTGTTGTTGTTTCAGCGCTGCAAAGGCTGGCTCAGAGTCATCGTAACAGTTTCCTCTCGGATTGTGTTTGAAGACGTATCCTGGAAGTTGTGGCTCTTCTTCAGTGTCTACATTGAGCCACGTCTCTGTTAAGCAAATACAGTCAGCGTTCATGAGGGCTTTGTGGGATTGAACATCCTGAATGTGAGCATTCAAACTCTGTACATTGTGAAGTGCTACTGTGCACACAGGGTTCATGTTGGATGAAACAGACATTCCAAAGTTAAACTTAGGCAAGCTTTCCATAGCCGAATCTACTTTGTTATCACAAAATATGGCAGATTCTTTGAAGTCCTCAATTATCAGCCCACCGAGAGTTCTCACGCGACTCAACGCAACGTATGCTTGCCCTGGAGCAAAGATCTTCTTGAGTGATACAACAGCCCTTTCAACAGTAAGCCCTTGACATTTATGTACAGTTACTGACCAGGCCAGGCTAATCGGCAGTTGCCTTCGTACTCCACCATTATTAGCCACTTGTTCCTCTTGCACTTCCACTATCGTTGAACGTTCAGAAACCCTTTTTGCTTTTGACCTCTGGATCTTTCCTACATTAGGGTCTTCAAACTCCACATGGATAGCTGCAGGCATGTCATCGTCTTGTTGACTTTGAATAATTTCCACGACAGTGCCACATGCTCCGTTGACAAGGCCATCAGACACATCTATGTTTTTCTTCAACATGACCCTTGCTCCAACACCCAACATAACACATTTAGGCAAGCAAGAGTTGAAAACTTTTGTGTGAAAGCCAACTTTCCGTTCCATTCTTCCAGTTTTGGGATTTCGAACAAAGTCTTGAGCACGTATGCTGATTGCGTCTGGGCAGGTCTCTTGCAGTCTCCTCACGTTATATTCATCAACCTCTGCATTTGTAGCATACACATGAATGTCTGTAGATTCCTCACCAGTTTCACGCTGCCTCAGTGTGAGAACATCACAGTTGGTGAGAGGTTCGTTCTTTTTACGGACTCTGAGACGATTAAGCATTTCCGCAAATGCTGCATTTTCTTGTCTAACAACTTTAGTCAGTTCTGCAACCTCAAAGTTATTGTCCCACAGGTTGGCTCCTTTGTTTTCAGCAAAAAGAGGTGTTCCTTTCACAGGCTTGAGTTGGAAAAAATCACCCACACAAATCAGGGAAACTTTTGCAAACAAGGAATAATCACCAGTCTGCTTGATTTGACGCAGTCTACCATGAATGTAGGCCAAAAGACGGTGGTCGACCATGGACACTTCATCAATGATCAGAATTTGCAAGCTGCCCATTTTGGTTCGCAAAGAATTTACTTTCTCATCACCTAGTGGTTGATATGGCAGTTTGACATTTGCACCAATGGAGAATGTATTGTGAATTGTTGCAGCACCAATGTTATATGCAGCCACTCCTGTAGGTGCTGTTAGAAGCACAGTGAGATCCTCAGGATTTTCAGCAATCTGTGACAACAGCCTGGTAGATTCGTAATGTATCGCTTTGATTAAATGACTTTTCCCCGTTCCTGCTCCACCAGTAATGAATAATCGCAACGGTTCAGGATTTTTTCCAAACAGTTTCTGCAAACACCACTTACGAACAGCATAGAATATGGTAGACTGTTCTTCATTTAATGATCGTAATAAATGCAATGCATCTTGTCTGGGCATTGACACATGATTTGTTTCCAAAGAGCATGTAGTCTGTGGGTTTGCTGTCAGGTCAGGAATGAGTTTGTCATCATCATCACCTTCATCATCTACAACTTTTTCTTTCATCAGATCCAAACAACGAAGACGCTCCCTTTCTGTTTCAGGACATATCTGAGCCCAGGCATCTTCTAAATCAATTTTGTCTTCCAGCAACTGTTTAGCTCTGTCAATCTCATCACTTTCTTTTTCAAATAAAGCTTTGTTGGTATCCACAATCGACTGCACTCTTTGAACATCAACACCACATTTCACTGCACCATTTTTATAGAAATGTTCATATGTATCAAACTGGGGCGGTTTGAGGTGATAGTCTTCAAAGTAAGGCAGAAACAGTTGCAGCAACGAATGGAAGTACTTTTCAGGGTTTTTTGTGGGTGAAAATCTGGGATACCTCACAACAGCAGGTTCAGTTCGGGTCCTTCTTTTCACAAAGCCACAGTTGTTGTTGAGCTGTATTATGTCATGTGAATCTCTTTCAGTCGGAACCTGTGACTTTGATAGAACTCTGTATTCAGAACAAAAACTGGCCAGGCATAAATCCTCAAATTGTTCATTCTGGGGTCTGCTCTTATACCTCTCAATCACATTGGTCATCCAAATGCTGCTTTCATCATTACACTGTTGGAATTGGGCTTTAGTTTGGAGGACATGCAACGGTAAACTCATCCTAACAGGATTATCACCAACTGGAATAAACTGTACGTCACGAGAGCATTCTTTCAAGTGCATGTGTGTTAATCGATACACTGCCTCTTGGGCTGAAACTTCTCTGTTGTGTAGGTAAACACTTCCAAGCTGTTTGAATGCTGCTTTTGCATCAAGGTTGCCATTCATTGATTCGTCTTGGGCACGTTGTAAGAGCAAACCCATTTCTTGTTCTGCTTTTGTGATATACGACAGTATGTAGACCACAACTGAAAAGGCATCTGTGACATACTGGATATCCATATTGCCTTGCCAAGCACAGAGTAAGTCTTTGTTGTACTGGTTCACCCAAATGTCTCCAGGATTTCGTTTCAGGACAATGCTTTTCTTTTTGGAACATATGTTGTACGCCTTTTCAAACAAACCTTGATCTATCCCAAGAGACTCAAAAAATGCATCAGCTGTATCAAAATTCATGTCAGGCATGGTCAACGCAGTTTTAACATTCTTTATTATTGCACCCGCACTTGTATTGTCATCATTGCCATTCAAGTCCTCACAGTTACCGCCTCTTGTGATGAAAGTACAGCTTGATGGTGGACGTGGGAAGTTGAACCTGCACACTGTGTTTTTCTTGCGGCAAGTCTTAGAGTGTCTTGTGCTGTGCCTCTGTACGCTGCTCACAACCTCATAAAGCTCTGCATCTGTTTCTGGTGGCATTTCACAGGTGATGTATGTATCTATGAACTGTGCCACTTCATCATCACTCTCTTTATCAATCTTGGGAGCATTTTCAACCCAAAAGAGACAGTGGACATGAGGAGAACCACGCTGTTGAAATTCAACACGATAAAAGTAGTCCTTTATTTTCCCTATGGGTTCTGCTGGCGACATGATTACATCACGGAGAAAGCAATGCCATCGGTGATCAAACATTCTTGCCGCTGTGACAGGGTTTCGACGTATGAGTCCACATTTGTCAGACCAGTCAAGATCGTCAACAGATGTTTGTTTACCTTCTATTCTTAGAATAGAGTTCAGCATTTCAGGCCATCTCAAATCTGCAGAGCTAAAAGATGCAAAGAATGTGGGTATGGAGAGTTGTCTTATCATGGCAAATAAATCTTTCTGAACTGACATCCAGTATGGAGGTGTGCCACGAATTCCTCGTAAGAACTTGTATCCTTCGTCATTGCGCAATATTTTACTCAACGAGTCTGAGTTCAACAACATGTCTGATGATGCGTCTTTCAGAGAGGAATTGCCGCCACCTTTGCGTAATGCCACTGATACACCAGATACAACTTGATGCACCTCTGATATGTATTGTGCGTAAAAAATGAAGTCTGTGTTCTGTGCAAAACGCCCATCTGCATTCAGAATGCGTGTGTTCAGGTACCGTGACAGAGTTATTTTGGACTCTCTTTCATCATGGAATGTAGGTCCACCAGATGGATACAAAACAGGGAAACATTTTGCCTCATTGGTTTTATCGGACAACAACCTCACTGGACTGTTACCTTCACCTGGTGCCACATTAAGTATATCCTGAAAATTCTGATCAATGATCTCTGAACCCAGATCGACAGGTTGTAATGATGTATCTGACAAAAGCCCATTCTGGTCTTTGATATAAGTCACATCTTCCTCTGCTTCCTCTTCAGGAACATTTTCATCATCACTGTTAGCAGGTGTTTCCTGTTTGGTACTTTTTTCATGCTGGTCAGTGCCATTCAAAGAGTTTACCCATTCGTCATTCATAGTCACATCACCGTACAACTTATTGTTTGCTATCAAATACCTCAGTGCATTTCTGACACGATCAGTGTGGACATACATGTACTCGTAATGACCTTTATATGTCAACTTGCGTTTCAGTTTCACTCTTATCATCTTGTCATCACATTCATTTCTTGGGAGTATATTTGTCACATTTGCGTTATTAACAGGAACAGAGACACAAGGACCATGGCAAGCTCTCTGGCGGCCTCGAGGCAAACACAACAGCTTCATGAAGGGAATGTGACGTGCAATGAGATGTTGTTCCAAAGAGTTAAGACATTTGAGTTCAGCTGGAATATCATCCAAATGCATGTTGTTGGTAACACTCTCTTCAGGAAGTTTTCCTCCGAGTATTTTACGATGACATGTATGGCAAATCCATAATTTGCTTGATGGACTATCAGACAAATGACATTTCTGTTCACATTCAACATCACACACATGTAAATATTGCAACGTTATGCATCTATTAGCCAATGCAGCCACTTCTGCTCCTTTGCTTTCATAGCAATGTCTTTTACACTCAACCACCTGCTTCCTGAAGAGTGAACGATGACATACTGAGCATACATATTCAGGACCACAGCTGACCTCCTGACGAAAATGATCAATTGCCAGATCAATGTCTTCCTGTTTCTTCTGCCATGTTGAATAACGATCACGACTTCTTTTGATTTTATTTATACGGATGTTTTCATTTTCTTGATACTTACTCTTGTTATGCTCTTTAATTTTGTTCTGGAATCCAATGTTTTTCTTGTATTTTGTCCGACTATAGTCACGGACAAGAGTATGAAATGTTGCGTTTGTGTTATATTTACTTGTAGAATATTTACGTACGCTTGCTTGAAAGGAATGATTGTTCTTGTATGTCATTTTAGAGAGGTCACGTGCCAATTTCTGAAACTCCACATTTGTTCTGTACTTATTCATGGAATAATCACACTTGTATTTCTGAAACCCTGGATCTGTTTTGTATTTTTTTAAAGAATTCTTACGAGAACACTCACGCTTATTCTGATTGATAAACTCATCTTTGTGATATTTATCTTTAAGACTTTCAAGTTTTCTTTCTCTGTAATCACTGTCATTGTGGTATCGCTGGCGATCTTTCTTTGCTCTCACGTTTTCTGATTCATCTATCAACTTTCTTTTTCGTGTTGACCTCAACTTGTCATCAATCTTTACAGGCTGGCATGTTCCTGCGCAACGTCTTGCATCTTTGTGGTGAACACATGTTACAACTTCATAATGACTGCCAGTGTGATTTAAATAGATGCAATTCTCTCTACATGTGTGTGAGTCTGCAGGTCTGTGCATATTCCATCTTCCATCATTGAAAGTAAAGATAGTTGTTTGCAACATGTCAGCAGCAGCAAAAATATCAATTTCTTTTGCCCATGAACCACAGTAATATATCCTTGATTTAGTGACATAATCCTGCACAGATGTGTATTCATCCCTCAGATATGTTTCAAATTTGGTGCCGTTTCTCTGAAGGTGTTGCACGACAGCCCGTCTTATTTTCAAATGCTTGTCTTCATTGTGGCAAATGCTAAAGGCTAGGCTGCGGTAAAAGCAATTCCCATCAGGTTTTATACTTTTTATCTTACAGGGACATCCCATGTCATCAATATCAGTTGTTGCCATTAGGCCTACATCAACATTTCCATTTTGAAGCCCTAAACATGTGCACAGTGCATTCTGGTCCTGACGAGTTAAAGGATTAAAAGCATGTTTGGGAACTCTTACATTACTTATAATGACATCATCAGTTGCCTGCACATCACAGTTTAAAGGTTGAAAAGACTGTTCGTGAGCACCTGCATCAATAACAATGACATCGTCTGTTGCAATTTTGTTTTGCTTAACACCCTTACTCAGAACTTGTCTCAAAACGTCACTGTAGAGTGGTCTACTGTTTACATTAGAACAAGCATTTGTGTCTGGTATGGTCTGTGAACACTCTGTGCCACTTGTGAAATTGGCTGCAACTGTAGACGACCCACTTACAACTCGTTCACACACTTTAGGCTTACACTTCACATCGCTGTAGAGTGGACAGAAACTTGCAGAGCTCGTTGAACAGCTGGATGGATCGTTCATCTGGGCGTTGGCATTAGTTATTACGGTGACTCCAGTTACCTCAAACCTTGGTGTGCTTATGCCAAAAGATCGTGCAAAGTCATAAACAAATGTGACCAGGGAGTGTATAGAGCTGAAGTATGCAACACAACTTGTCCTCTCACCTTTCTGGTTGACGTTTCTGTTAGCATGTGAATCAACAAACGCAAACCTTGCTCCTGCATTCACTACAGCACATGTGTTGGCACAAATGGTTAACAAACAAGCATCATTGCTAAACAGCGCCCGCTGCAGTGCTACATCAAAAGGCATGGCAACATCACGTAAAGCATCATCATAGTCATCAACCTGAATAAATCCAGTGTAAGAATCAGCAAAGTTTATTGAGAAATCACAATTCCACACTTCATATTGCCTAGGCAATTCAGACACAGCAATGTAACCCCTTCCTTGGTCTCTTATTTTACCCTGTGCACTCATTGACCTGTAAAGAACAGTTCCCTTAATCAAAACATCATCAAGATCTCGAGTTTCCCAACTCCATACGTTCTTCATCTTGGACTTCAAAACAGCAGTCAAACTGATGGCACCACACTGCTTGTTGCGCACATTTCCAAACCGTGAATCGCCTTGATGAAAGGACCCCATCAGCACAGATCTCTCTGGGAAGTTAACAGATTCATTCAAAGAACAACAATCAGTAGCATTATTTTCTTTCACATTACTTGACAATGAGTTTACAACAGAGTCATGGCACATATTCAGAGAGTTGGTAGAGTTTGTTTGAGAGTTGGTAGAGTTTGCTTGTATTGCGTCCGAAGACTGTAACTGGCATTGTAACTGGCATTGTAACTGGCATTGTAACTGGCAGTCCGAAGACTGTATAGCGTCCGAAGACTGTGTGTGGGCTTTTTTACGAGGACGCCCAACCTCGTCACAGGAGACCAAGTCAACCTGCGCCACCGGGGACCTCTTGCTCGGCACCTGTAACACAGAAAACCCATCATAAGGTTACCAAGTCTAACATATCATACTTCTTTAATAATTTCATCATTAAAGCAACTAATATACACATACTTTCAGAACAGTAATGTATATATATTTAGATCATAAATATTCAGCAACTTCTTAAAAGGAAATATGGCGAGTTTTCATATAGATCTCCGTTTCTCATGGGTCACTGAGTACTGTTGTTATGAAACAAAACAATCAGTTTTACCTAGCTCGAGTTGCTAAAACCAGCAGCTAACGGTAAAAACAAACATTTTCATTTTTTGTACCGACAATACTTGGTCACCTTGAGAAACGTAGATCTATGTAAGCACTCGCTGGATTTCTCCTTTAAATTAGACATGCAGCACATCCTTCATTAAAATCAATTACATTCAAAATGTAAGCGGCATATTTCAAGCAAACATAAAAACTACTGTAAATAAGAATTGGGAGAAACATATCAAATGTGTCCAACATTACATGTTTCCTATTAAACACTCATAATACATCAGGACAGATAGTAAAGCTCAACAGCCTGACCTCAGTGGACCTCAAGTCAGCCTTTCTCTTCTTGGCCGCCCTGGACCGCTTGCTTGGACACGGCATCTGCAAAACACACAGAAAACACATCAGAAATATCATACAGTTACCACTAATACTTTCATCAGTTCTGATAAACAGGCAATAACAATGTACATATTTACATCATAAAGACTCTTTAACTTCTGAACTTAAGACAGGGCTCTACATTTAAAAAAAAAAAATTCCAGGAGCACTTATGCGCCCAAGTTAAAAGATTTAAGGGCACAGAAAAAAATCTGGTTGCACAGTCGGTTCTGTACTTAACTTACACATAATGTAACATTGCACTGCAGCTAACAGTTAAACATGCCAGTACACCAATTGCGAACAATAAAAATGACTGGCATACCTGCCTACTTTATTTTCAATCCGTTATATTTTTCTGCATTTTGTTAATGTAAAATAATTGCATTGGCGTAGCCCATTTGCATTTAGCCTGTATATCAAGTATCTTGCCAAATGTAATTTATTTATTTGTGAATCCATCCGTAGCAAATCCAAATATGCCTATGGTGACCTATCTGACTGCATACTGCCCACTACTAAAACCAGGACTAACGCCAATTTTCTTTTCCACAAAAACCAACATAGTCTAATCAAGGATATTTATATTTTTTTGAAATATTTGCCTTGATGGGGGCAGTAGGCAAATGTTACTTTCAATTTGCACTTCCTGCTAGGGTAGGCCACACTGCATTTATCAAAAGGGGTGATATGTAGCTTTATAGCTATTATTAATCTGCTAAACAAATTAACATCTGGAGGATTGTTACATACCACTAAGCCTACACACAACTACCATGAAATGGAACCTGTTGCACACATTTACAGCTACACCCTAGTTAGGCATACACATTCTTGACCTAAAGTACAAAGCATACGAGACAGGAATAAAACTAATCCAAGCTCAGGATGAGCAACTACGTGAGCATCTCTGTCCAAAGCCCAGCAACCCACTTCAACCTGCATCCCGGTATACAAATCAGACTATTAACCAAATGTTAGGATTAACTTCCAATACAGCAGTGATGTTTCCCTCTACACCTCTTAAATCCTCCTTCCTTGCTTTCATATGCATGCCACACCACATTCATCCATAACCCAAATAATACCACACATCACCACTGAAAACTACTGCAGGAGTCCCTGCAGTGATTCTCATGACTTTCTACTCTGAGGCCATAGAAATTACTCTGAATCAGCGCATATCAGTGTAATATACTAGCTTTTCTGTCCAGAACTGTAAGGCATTTCAATGCCATACACAAGGCCGAGCACAGCTGTAATTATTCCAGATCAACATATGGCATATTTCTTACTAGCATTACGGTTTTACATTTTGCAGGCAATGCAGCATAAAAGTTTCAAAATTTCCCTAGAAGTTGTACACAAAAGCCCTGAAACATTTAACACTTACCTTCAATTAACTTGCTCAAAAAGGAATCCAAAATCTGGAAAACATTTAACATATATAGTTTATGAAAGATACAAACTTAGCATTTACAATTACATAGATATGTACTTTGAGCTTACAAACGAGTGATTTTGCTTGTAATTGTAAAAGAGTATTTCAGCCGTAACCTACGAATTCATAGCTATGATTTTAGCAGCCTCGGTCACATTCCACCCAAACAAGACCAATTTAACCTAGGATAACTTCACATCCTCTGTTTAAGATCAATTAAATTACTTAATTTGTTAAGAATTGTACATAGTTACCTGCCTTTACACACGGTGTACATGAAACGGAGCCATACATTTGTTTAATCAACTCCTACAGGTTTGCTATATTCTCCCGCAGCTATAACTTAGCTGCTAGAAGTCTGTCTCTGATTTAGCAGAGAATGTCTAAATGGGCTCTGCTAACATTAAGGTTAACTTGCATTCCAAACGGCTTTCAAGATCAGACATGACTCCAAAACTCAACCAAGGTTATAGTACCGAAAAACGTTTTCCAACACAGTTAGAATCTATTCAAAATGAGTTCAGTTAACGTTACCACAAAGTTAATTGCTCACAATCAAATGTGCCTAACAACGTTAGCCTGCATCATGGCGTGAAGCATCATGCCAGCATGATGTAAACTTAATTCGACGATACAACGTATTTCATGAGATAACGGCCAGTTCTCAACACATTGCCTGCTTCCATAGGATAATATGTTTTATGTAACGTTAGGCTATTAAAGTTACTAATTCATTTTTACACAATTGCTACCTTTCCTGTCTGCCTAACTTTAACGTTAACGTTTGTCGTTCATAGTGTGACACTAAAACGTTAGCTGCTAACACATTTAACAAAGGTGGCTCTCCAGATGCACCTCAGCTAGACATATTTTCATATTTTTGTGTGCCTATTCTGTTATAAGTAGATCAAAACCAAATATACAGACATATCAATTCATTTTCTGGAGACGTTAACTTTGCGTCTTACCTCGACAGTTGTAGTCAGCTAAAAGAAAGATGGTAGATGTCACAGACGAGATACGGGATGACACTCGTCACAATAAAAGTCCCTACTTCATTTGCCATTCTCGACATCAAAATATTTCCACACAGAACACAAAATACATTTGATGCAAAGGTTAGAGATTACAGGTGATAGGTTAAAAAACAAATATCACCATGAAACTTAACTACCATGAAACGTATTACTATCATAAAAAACATCATTGTTGTATTACAAGTTTTCTGAAATCTCATATCCAGACTCAGCAAATCAGGCAATATCTGCATAAAATGTGGTAGGCCTAATTTGCATGATTAAAAAAAAGAAATGTGAATAAAGGATAAAGTCAGACAAAAATATTTGTATTTTATTGACATTACATAGGCTCCAACATTTGGTAACAGTCACACCATTATTGCACCCAACATATATCTGAAAACACATCTGATTGAAGCTGTATCGTAACCAAACTTAGTATACAGACTACTGACCCAATCAGGAGGATGCTCAACAAATTTGGTGACCTTTGACCTCTAGGGGGCACTGCAATTAAGAAAAATGCCTTTTGGCCTGTAGCTGCTGTTGTGCTTAGAATTAAAACGCACTAGTGGTGTCTGACAATACTGTGGAAGGTCCTTAGGTCAACAGAGGACAACTTGTGACATCAACATAATTGTTTGGCCGCCATATTGGATTTAATCAAAAACACGAATAAGTATTCGCAAGTCACAACTTTCAGCTGATCCTCACCAAAATTGGCAGAGACCATCTTCAGACCATGCCTGATCAGTGTATTTTTTTCTGGAACAATTGATTGAAGCGTTCGCCTGTAACAGCCAATCGAAATTTGCGGCGAAGCCGCCAAACAGGAAGTGAGCTCATATCTCAGCAACGCTTTCATGTATCAAAACCAAACTTAGTACATGGTCCTCAGGACCAATCAGGAGGACGCTCAATAAATTTGTTAACCTTTGACCTCTAGGGGGCTCTGGAATTGGCAAAAATGTATTTTGGCCTGTAGTTGCTGCATTATTCTGCAATGGAGGTCAATGGCAGCCCATAAAACCGTTTGGTTCATCCTGATGATGCACAAATAATTTGGTGACCTTTGACCTCTATGGGGGCATTGAAATCACAGCAAGCATGATCATATCTCAATCGATCTTTTATTTTTGATGTGAAACTAATGACAGCGAGTTCCATCCAGTTAATTCTAATGCATGCCGTGCGTGCAAGGGTGGGGCAGGGTGGGACGGGCAGGGGCGATTGCGGCGGTGGGTTGACTGGGTGAGGGGGCGGCGACACTCAGCCCTGGTTCAGCCACACAAAATCAGTTATGTTTTGATGTGAAACTTGACCTTGTAACTCAGCCAATCTTGGGTTGTTTGGCATGGAACTTGCTGTGACTGCTTAATGCTATATGCCTGATGCCACGGCATTGAGTTGCATGGCAAATCTGGCCTGCTGAACCTTCTGCTTGGCCCCCTCATTGCTGCTTGCAGCTATATTTATTATTATTATTATTCCGCCATTGAAGTCAATGGCAGCCCATAGAACCGTCTGGTGAAAAGTTGTGAAATTTGGCACACTGATTAGGGATAGTCCCATAATTAATTTCACCAAGTTTCATACCGGCACCTTGAGCGCTCTAGCGCCACCAACAGGCCAAAGTTGGACTTGCGTTCACGCACGTAACTTCTGACCTGTTGACCCGATTGTCAAAAATGAGGTATCGTTGGAATCCTTGGACCAAGCCGAGTTCAACGCACCCTATGACGTCATTTTCCGCCATGATGGATTTTCCGCCATATTGGATTTTAGTGAAAGTGAAACTAAAACTTCACAGGTCACAAATTTTGTCCGATCGTCACCAAACTTGACACACATGCTCTTCAGACCAAGCCGCACAAAAGTTATTCTTTTTCGTCTTCGGAACTAAAACCGTTCGCGCGTAACAGCCAATCGAAATTTGCGGCGAAGCCGCCAAACAGGAAGTGAGCTCATATCTCAGCAACCCATTGATCTATCATAACCAAACTAAGTCCATGGACTCAGGACCCAATCAGGGGGACACTCAAGAAATTTGGTGACCTTTGACCTCTAGGGGGCGCTGTAATTAAGAAACATGCCTTTTGCCCTGTAGCTGCAGTTGTGCTTAGAATTGAAACCCACTAGTGGTGTCTGGTACTACTGTTGAAGGTCCTTAGGCCGACCCAAGCCAACTTGTGATGTCATCGTAATTGATTCGGCCGCCATATTGGATTTAATCAAAAACACGTACACGTTTTTGCAGGTCACAAATTTCAGCGGATCCTCACCAAAATTGGCAGAGACCATCTACAGACCATGCCTGATGAGTGCATTGCTTTCTGGAACAATTGACAGAGGCATTGGCCTGTACCAGCCAATCAAAATTTGCGGCGAAGCCGCCAAACAGGAAGTGATGTCATATCTCAGCAACACTTTCATGTATCAAAACCAAACTTAGTACATGTACCTCAGACCACATCGGGAGGATGCTCAAGAAATTTGGTGACATTTGACCTCTAGGGGGCTCCGTAATTGACAAAAATGCATTTTGGTCAGTAGTTGCTGATGCGCATTATTTTGCAATGGAAGTCAATGGCAGCCCATAGAACCGTCTGGTAAAAAGTTATACAATTTTGCACACTAATTGGGGACAGTCCAATAATTCATTTCACCAAGTTTCATGCCGGCACCTCAAGCGCTCTAGCGCCACCAACAGGCCAAAGTTGGACTTGTGTTTACGGACGTAACTTTTGACCTGTTGACCCGAATGGCAAAATGAGGTATCATTGGAATCCTTGGGCCAAGCCGAGTTCAACACACCCTATGACGTCAATTGTTGACCTCTATGTTTAAATCACAGCAAGTGTGATCATATATCAGTCAATCTTTTATTTTTGATGTGAAACTGATGACAGCAAGTTCCATCTAGTTCATTCTAATGTGTGCGTGCAAGGGTGGGACGGGGTGGGATGGGCAGGGGCGGTTGCGGCGGTGGGCTGGCTGGGGGAGGGGGCGGCGACACTCAGCCCTGGTTCAGCCCCACAAAATCAGTTATGTTTTGATGTGAAACTTGACCTTGTAACTCAGCCAATCTTGGGTTGTATGGCATGGAACTTGCTGTGACTGCTTAAGGCTATATATCTGATGCAACGGCATTGACTTACATGGTTAATCTGGCCTGCTGATCTCACTGCTTGGCCCCCTCATTGCTGCTTGCAGCTATATTTATTATTATTATTCCTCTGCCATTAAAGTCAATGGCAGCCCATAGAACCGTCTGGTGAAAAGTTGTGAAATTTGGCACACTGATTAGGGACAGTCCCATGATTAATGTCACCAAGTTTCATGATGGCACCTCAAGCACTCTAGCGCCACCAACAGGCCAAAGTTGGACTTGCGTTCACGCATGTAACTTTTGACCCGTATGGCCGATTGTCAAAAATGAGGTATCGTTGGAATCCTTGGACCAAGCCGAGTTCAACGCACCCTATGACGTCAATTTCCGCCATGATGGATTTTCCGCCATATTGGATTTCATCAAAAACACTTAAAAGTCTTCACAGGTCACAAATTTTGTCCGATCGACACCAAATTTCAGAGATATTATCTACAGACCATGACTCATTAATATATTGCTTTTTGTCTTCGGAACTAAAACCGTTCGCGCGTAACAGCCAATCGAAGTTTGCGGCGAAGCCGCCAAACAGGAAGTGAGCTCATATCTCAGCAACCCATTCATCTATCATAACCGAACTTAGTACATGGACTCAGGACCCAATCAGGGGGACCCTCAAGAAATCTGGTGACCTTTGACCTCTAGGGGGCGCTGTAATTGAGAAACAGGCCTTTTGGCCTGTAGCTGCTGTTGTGCTTAGAATTAAAACGCACTACTGGTGTCTGGTAATACTGTTGGAGGTCCTTAGGCCGTCCCAAGCCAATTTGTGATGTCATCGTAATTGATTCGGCCGCCATATTGGATTTAATCAAAAACACGTAAAAATTTTCGTAGGTCACAAATTTCAGTGGATCCTCACCAAAATTGGCAGAGATCATCTTCAGACCATGCCTTATCAGTGCATTGCTTTCTGGAACAATTGACAGAAGCATTCGGCTGTAACAGCCAATCGAAATTTGCGGCGAAGCCGCCAAACAGGAAGTGAGCTCATATCTCAGCAACCCTTGCATGTATCAAAGCCAAACTGGGTGCATAGACTCAGGACCCAATCAGGGGGACACTCAATAAATCTGGTGACCTTTGACCTCTAGGGGGCGCTGTAATTAAGAAACATGCCTTTTGGCCTGTAGCTGCTGTTGTGTTTGGAATTAAAATGCACTAGTGGTGTCTGGTAATACTGTTGGAGGTCCTTAGGCCGACCCAAGCGAATTTGTGATGTCATAGTAATTGATTCGGCCGCCATATTGGATTTAATCAAAAACACGTACAAGTTTTCACAGGTCACAAATTTCAGCGGATTCTCACCAAAATTGGCAGAGACCATCTTCAGACCATAATCTATCAATGTATTGCTTTTTGGAACAATTGGCAAAAGCATTCGCTTGTAACAGTCAATCAAAATTGGTGGCGAAGCCGCCAAACAGGAAGTGAGCTCATATCTCAACAACCCTGCCATGTATCATAACCAAACTTACTATATGGATTCATGACCCCATTAGGAGGACGCTCAAAAAATTTGGTGACCTTTGACCTGTAGGAGGTGCTGCAATTAGCAATATTGCATTTTGATGTGTAGTTGCTGATGTGTTTTATCAATCTTTTATTTTTTGATGTGAAACTGATGACATCATGTTCCATCCAGTTAATTCTAATGCGTGCGTGCAAGGGCATGGCAGGACGGGGTGGGACGGGCTGGGGTGATTAGGTGGGGGGGGCTGGTTGGCGGAGGCGTAGCAATACTCAGCCCTGTTTCAGCCCTGTTGATCGCGGGTGTCTGCTGAGTTCTATCTTGTCGCCGTAGCTACTCCGGCCTATTCTGCTTGGCCCCCTCATTGCTGCTTGCAGCTATATTTATTATTATTATTTAACATCTTTCTTCCGCCATGGGAGTCTATGGCAGCCCATAGAACAGTCTGGTAAAAAGTTGTGAAATTTGGCACATTGATTGGGGACAGGCCAAAAATTAATTGCACCAAGTTTCATGCCGGCACCTCCAGCGCTCTAGCGCCACCAACAGGCCAAAGTTGGACGTGCGTTCACGCATGTAACTTTTGACCTGTTGATCCGATTTTGTAAAATGAGGTACCGTTGGAATCCTTGGACCAAGCCGAGTTCAACGCACTCTATGAAGTCATTTTCCGCCATGATGGATTTTCCGCCATATTGGATTTTAGTGAAAGTGAAACTAATTTTTCACAGGTCACAAATTTTGTCCGATCGTCACCAAACTTTACACACATGATCGTCAGACCATGCCTCATTAATGCATTGTTTTTTGTCTTCGGAACTAAAACCCTTCGCGCGTAACAGCCAATCGAAGTTTGCGGCGAAGCCGCCAAACAGGAAGTGAGCTCATATCTCAGCAACCCTTTCATCTGTCATAACCAAACTTAGTACATGGACTTATAACCCCATCAGTAGGGCACTCAACAAATCTGGTGACCTTTGACCTCTAGGGGGCGCTGTAATTAGCAAAAAGGCATTTTTGCCTGTAGCTGTTGATGTGTTTGGAATTAAAACATACTAGTGGTGTCTGGTAGTACTTTTGGATGTTCTTAGGCTGACCCAGGCCAACTTGTGATGTCAACATAATTGTTTCGGCCGCCATATTGGATTTAATCAAAAACACTAAAACGTTTTCACTGGTCACAAATTTCATCTGATTTTCACCAAAATTGGCTCAGACCATCTTCAGACCATGCCTTATCAGTGTTTCATTTTCTACAACGATTGACAAAAGCATTCGCCCGTAACAGCCAATCGAAATTGGTGGCGAAGCCGCCAAACAGGAAATTACCTTGTAACTCAGCCAATCTTGGGTTGTTTGGCATGGAACTTGCTGTGACTGCTTATGTAACCGCATTGAGTTGCATGACAAATTTGGACTGCTGAACTCTCTGCTTGGCCCCCTCATTGCTGCTTGCAGCTATATTTGGGGGCCAAGCAGCGAAGCTGCGAAGGCACCCATTGTGTTTCTATTTTTTCTTATTATTGGGGGCCAAGCAGCGAAGCTGCGAAGGCACCCATTGTGTTTCTATGATTTCTTATTATTATTGGGGGCCAAGCAGCGAAGCTGCGAAGGCACCCATTGTGTTTCTATGATTTCTTATTATTGGGGGCCAAGCAGCGAAGCTGCGAAGGCACCCATTGTGTTTGTTAGTTTTCTTATTATTATTGGGGGCCAAGCAGCGAAGCTGCGAAGCACCCATTGTGTTTCTATGATTTCTTATTATTATTTAACATCTTTCTTCCGCCATGGGAGTCTATGGCAGCCCATAGAACCGTCTGGTAAAAAGTTGTGAAATTTGGCACATTGATTGGGGACAGGCCAAAAATTAATTGCACCAAGTTTCATGCCGGCACCTCCAGCGCTCTAGCGCCACCAACAGGCCAAAGTTGGACGTGCGTTCACGCAAGTAACTTTTGACCCGTTTGCCCGATTGTCAAAAATGAGGTACCGTTGGAATCCTTGGACCAAGCCGAGTTCAACGCACTCTATGACGTCATTTTCCGCCATGATGGATTTTCCGCCATATTGGATTTTAGTGAAAGTGAAACTAATTTTTCACAGGTCACAAATTTTGTCCGATCGTCACCAAACTTGACACACATGATCTTCAGACCATGCCTCATTAATGCATTGTTTTCTGTCTTCGGAACTAAAACCGTTCCCGCGTAACAGCCAATCGAAGTTTGCGGCGAAGCCGCCAAACAGGAAGTGAGCTCATATCTCAGCAACCCATTCATCTGTCATAACCAAACTTAGTACATGTACTCAGGACCCAATCAGGGGGAAGCTCAAGAAATCTGGTGACCTTTGACCTCTAGGGGGCGCTGTAATTAAGAAACATGCCTTTTGGCCTGTAGCTGCAGTTGTGTTTAGAATTAAAATGCACTAGTGGTGTCTGTTAATACTGTTGGAGGTCCTTAGGCCGACCCAAGCCAACTTGTGATGTCATCGTAATTGATTCGGCCGCCATATTGGATTTAATCAAAAACACGTACAAGTTTTCGCAGGTCACAAATTTCATCTGTTGTTCACCAAAATTGGTAGAGACCATCTTCAGACCATGCCTGATGAGTGCATTGCTTTCTAGAACAATTGACAGAAGCATTGACCTGTACCAGCCAATCGAAATTTGCGGCGAAGCCGCCAAACAGGAAGTGATTTCATATCTCAGCAACGCTTTCATGTATCAAAACCAAATTTAGTACATGTACCTCAGACCCCATCGGGAGGATGTTCAAGAAATTTGGTGACATTTGACCTCTAGGGGGCACCGTAATTGACAAAAATGCATTTTGGCCAGTAGTTGCTGATGCGCATTATTTTGCAATGGAAGTCAATGGCAGCCCATAGAACCGTCTGGTAAAAAGTTATACAATTTTGCACACTAATTGGGGACAGTCCAATAATTCATTTCACCAAGTTTCATGCCGGCACCTCAAGCGCTCTAGTGCCACCAACAGGCCAAAGTTGGACTTGTGTTCACGGACGTAACTTTTGACCTGTTGACCCGAATGGCAAAATGAGGTATCATTGGAATCCTTGGGCCAAGCCGAGTTCAACACACCCTATGACGTCAATTGTTGACCTCTGTGTTTAAATCACAGCAAGTGTGATCATATCTCAGTCAATCTTTTATTTTTTATGTGAAACTGATGACAGCGAGTTCCATCTAGTTCATTCTAATGTGTGCGTGCAGGGGTGGGATGGGCAGGGGCGGTTGCGGCGGTGGGCTGGCTGGGGGAGGGGGCGGCGACACTCAGCCCTGGTTCAGCCCCAAAAAATCAGTTATGTTTTGATGTGAAACTTGACCTTGTAACTCAGCCAATCTTGGGTTGTATGGCATGGAACTTGCTGTGACTGCTTAAGGCTATATGTCTGATGCAACAGCATTGACTTACATGGCAAATCTGGCCTGCTGATCTCTCTGCTTGGCCCCCTCATTGCTGCTTGCAGCTATATTTATTGGGGGCCAAGCAGCGAAGCTGCGAGGCAACCATTGTGTTTGTTAGTTTTCTTATTATTATTATTATTCCGCCATGGAAGTCTATGGCAGCCCATAGAACCGTCTGGCAAAAAGTTGTGAAATTTGGCACACTGATTGGAGACAGTCCAATGATTCATGTCACCAAGTTTCATGTCGGCACCTCCCGCGCTCTAGCGCCACCAACAGGCCAAAGTTGGACTTGCGTTCACGCACGTAACTTCTGACCCGTTGACCCGATTGTCAAAAATGAGGTACCGTTGGAATCCTTGGACCAAGCCGAGTTCAACGCACCCTATGACGTCATTTTCCGCCATGATGGATTTTCCGCCATTTTGGATTTCATCAAAATCACTTAAAACGTATCAGAGGTCACACATTTTGTCCGATCGACACCAAACTTCATATATATCATCTACAGACCATGCCTCATTAATGCATTGCTTTTTGTCTTCGGAACTAAAACCGTTCGCGCGTAACAGCCAATCGAAATTTGCGGCGAAGCCGCCAAACAGGAAGTGAGCTCATATCTCAGCAACCCATTGATCTATCATAACCAAACTTAGTCCATGGACTCAGGACCCAATCAGGGGGACACTCAAGAAATTTGGTGACCTTTGACCTCTAGGGGGCGCTGTAATTAAGAAACATGCCTTTTGGCCTGTAGCTGCAGTTGTGTTTAGAATTAAAATGCACTAGTGGTGTCTGTTAATACTGTTGGAGGTCCTTAGGCCGACCCAAGCCAACTTGTGATGTCATCGTAATTGATTCGGCCGCCATATTGGATTTAATCAAAAACACGTACAAGTTTTCGCAGGTCACAAATTTCATCTGTTCTTCACCAAAATTGGTAGAGACTATCTTCAGACCATGCCTGATGAGTGCATTGCTTTCTGGAACAATTGACAGAAGCATTGACCTGTACCAGCCAATCGAAATTTGCGGCGAAGCCGCCAAACAGGAAGTGATTTCATATCTCAGCAACGCTTTCATGTATCAAAACCAAATTTAGTACATGTACCTCAGACCCCATCGGGATGACGCTCAAGAAATTTGGTGACATTTGACCTCTAGGGGGCACCGTAATTGACAAAAATGCATTTTGGCCAGTAGTTGCTGATGCGCATTATTTTGCAATGGAAGTCAATGGCAGCCCATAGAACCGTCTGGTAAAAAGTTATACAATTTTGCACACTAATTGGGGACAGTCCAATAATTCATTTCACCAAGTTTCATGCCGGCACCTCAAGCGCTCTAGCGCCACCAACAGGCCAAAGTTGGACTTGTGTTTACGGACGTAACTTTTGACCTGTTGACCCGAATGGCAAAATGAGGTATCATTGGAATCCTTGGGCCAAGCCGAGGTCAACACACCCTATGACGTCAATTGTTGACCTCTATGTTTAAATCACAGCAAGTGTGATCATATCTCAGTCAATCTTTTATTTTTGATGTGAAACTGATGACAGCAAGTTCCATCTACTGTAGTTCATTCTAATGTGTGCGTGCAAGGGTGGGACTGGGTGGGATGGGCAGGGGCGGTTGCGGCGGTGGGCTGGCTGGGGGAGGGGGCGGCGACACTCAGCCCTGGTTCAGCCCCACAAAATCAGTTATGTTTTGATGTGAAACTTGACCTTGTAACTCAGCCAATCTTGGGTTGTATGGCATGGAACTTGCTGTGACTGCTTAAGGCTATATGTCTGATGCAACGGCATTGACTTACATGGCAAATCTGGCCTGCTGATCTCACTGCTTGGCCCCCTCATTGCTGCTTGCAGCTATATTTATTATTATTCCGCCATGGAAGTCTATGGCAGCCCATAGAACCGTCTGGCAAAAAGTTGTGAAATTTGGCACACTGATTGGAGACAGTCCAATGATTCATGTCACCAAGTTTCATGTCGGCACCTCCCGCGCTCTAGCGCCACCAACAGGCCAAAGTTGGACTTGCGTTCACGAACGTAACTTCTGACCTGTTTATCCGATTGTCAAAAATGAGGTATCGTTGGAATCCTTGGACCAAGCCGAGTTCAACGCACCCTATGACGTCATTTTCCGCCATGATGGATTTTCCGCCATTTTGGATTTCATCAAAATCTCTTAAAACGTATCAGAGGTCACACATTTTGTCCGATCGACACCAAACTTCACAGATATCATCTACAGACCATGCCTCATTAATGCATTGCTTTTTGTCTTCGGAACTAAAACCGTTCGCGCGTAACAGCCAATCGAAATTTGCGGCGAAGCCGCCAAACAGGAAGTGAGCTCATATCTCAGCAACCCATTGATCTATCATAACCAAACTTATTCCATGGACTCAGGACCCAATCAGGGGGACGCTCAAGAAATTTGGTGACCTTTGACCTCTAGGGGGCGCTGTAATTAAGAAACATGCCTTTTGGCCTGTAGCAGCAGTTGTGCTTAGAATTAAAACCCACTAGTGGTGTCTGATACTACTGTTGAAGGTCCTTAGGCCGACCCAAGCCAACTTGTGATGTCATCGTAATTGATTCGGCCGCCATATTGGATTAAATCAAAAACACAAAAAAGTTTTGGCAGGTCACAAATTTCATCTGTTCCTCACCAAAATTGGCAGAGACCATCTTCAGACCATGCCTGATGAGTGCATTGCTTTCTGGAACAATTGACAGAAGCTTTGGCCTGTACCAGCCAATCAAAATTTGCGGCTAAGCCGCCAAACAGGAAGTGATTTCATATCTCAGCAACGCTTTCATGTATCAAAACCAAACTTAGTACATGTACCTCAGACCACATCGGGAGGACGCTCAAGAAATTTGGTGACATTTGACCTCTAGGGGGCTCCGTAATTGACAAAAATGCATTTTGGCCAGTAGTTGCTGATGCGCATTATTTTGCAATGGAAGTCAATGGCAGCCCATAGAACCGTCTGGTAAAAAGTTATACAATTTTGCACACTAATTGGGGACAGTCCAATAATTCATTTCACCAAGTTTCATGCCGGCACCTCAAGCGCTCTAGCGCCACCAACAGGCCAAAGTTGGACTTGTGTTCACGGACGTAACTTTTGACCTGTTGACCCGAATGGCAAAATGAGGTATCATTGGAATCCTTGGGCCAAGCCGAGTTCACACCTCCACACACCCTATGACGTCAATTTTTGACCTCTGTGTTTAAATCACAGCAAGTGTGATCATATCTCAGTCAATCTTTTATTTTTGATGTGAAACTGATGACCGCAAGTTCCATCTTGTTCATTCTAATGTGTGCGTGCAAGGGTGGGACGGGGTGGGATGGGCAGGGGCGGTTGCAGCGGTGGGCTGGCTGGGGGAGGGGGCGGCGACACTCAGCCCTGGTTCAGCCCCACAAAATCAGTTATGTTTTGATGTGAAACTTGACCTTGTAACTCAGCCAATCTTGGGTTGTATGGCATGGAACTTGCTGTGACTGCTTAAGGCTATATGTCTGATGCAACGGCATTGACTTACATGGCAAATCTGGCCTGCTGATCTCACTGCTTGGCCCCCTCATTGCTGCTTGCAGCTATATTTATTATTATTATTCCGCCATGGAAGTCAATGGCAGCCCATAGAACCGTCTGGTGAAAAGTTGTGAAATTTGGCACACTGATTAGGGACAGTCCCATGATTAATGTAACCAAGTTTCATGATGGCAGCTCGAGCGCTCTAGCGCCACCAACAGGCCAAAGTTGGACGTGCGTTCACGCACGTAACTTTTGACCCGTATGGCCGATTGTCAAAAATGAGGTATCGTTGGAATGCTTGGACCAAGCCGAGTTCAACGCACCCTATGACGTCATTTTCCGCCATGATGGATTTTCCGCCATATTGGATTTTAGTGAAAGTGAAACTAATTCTTCACAGGTCACAAATTTTGTCCGATCGACACCAAACTTCACAGATATCATCTACAGACCATGCCTCATTAATGCATTGCTTTTTGTCTTCGGAACTAAAACCGTTCGCGCGTGACAGCCAATCGAAATTTGCGGCCAAGCCGCCAAACAGGAAGTGAGCTCATATCTCAGCAACCCATTGATCTATCATAACCAAACTTAATCCATGGACTCAGGACCCAATCAGGGGGATGCTCAAGAAATTTGGTGACCTTTGACCTCTAGGGGGCGCTGTAATTAAGAAACATGCCTTTTGGCCTGTAGCAGCAGTTGTGCTTAGAATTGAAACCCACTAATGGTGTCTGGTACTACTGTTTAAGGTCCTTAGGCCGACCCAAGCCGACTTGTGATGTCATCATAATTGATTCGGCCGCCATATTGGATTTAATCAAAAACACGTATAAGTTTTCGCAGGTCACAAATTTCAGCGGATCCTCACCAAAATTGGCAGAGACCATCTACAGACCATGCCTTATCAGTGCATTGCTTTCTGGAACAATTGACAGAAGCATTCGGCTGTAACAGCCAATCGAAACTTGCGGCGAAGGCACCAAACAGGAAGTGAGCTCATATCTCAGCAACCCTTGCATGTATCAAAGCCAAACTTGGTGCATGGACTCAGGACCCAATCAGGGGAACGCTCAAGAAATCTGGTGACCTTTGACCTCAAGGGGGCGCTGTAATTAAGAAACATGCCTTTTGGCCTGTAGCTGCTTTTGTGCTTAGAAATAAAATCCACTAGTGGTGTCTGGTAATACTGTTTGAGGTCCTTAGGCCGACCCAAGCCAACTTGTGATGTCATCGTAATTGATTCGGCCGCCATATTGGATTTAATCAAAAACACGTACAAGTTTTCGCAGGTCACAAATTTCAGCGGATCCTCACCAAAAATGGCAGAGACCATCTTCAGACCATGCCTTATCAGTGCATTGCTTTCTGGAACAATTGACAGAAGCATTCGGCTGTAACAGCCAATCGAAATTAGTGGCGAAGCCGCCAAACAGGAAGTGAGCTCATATCTCACCAACCCTGCCATGTATCATCACCAAACTTACTACATATATTCATGACCCCATTAGGAGGACGCTCAAAAAATTTGTTGACCTTTGACCTGTAGGGGGTGCTGCAATTAGCAATATTGCATTTTGATCTGTAGTTGCTGATGAGTTTTATCAATCTTTTTTATTTTTTGATGTGAAACTGATGACAACATGTTCCATCCAGTTAATTCTAATGCGTGCGTGCAAGGGCAGGGCACGGCAGGACGGGGTGGGACGGGCTGGGGTGATTAGGTGGGGGGGCTGGCTGGCGGAGCCGGTGCCAATACTCAGCTCTGTTTCAGCCCTTCAAAATCAGTTATGTTTAATGTTACACTTGTTGAAAGTGTTGATCGCGAGTGTCTGCTGAGTTCTATCTTGTCGCCGTGGCTACTCCGGCCTATTCTGCTTGGCCCCCTCATTGCTGCTTGCAGCTATATTTGGGGGCCAAGCAGCGAAGCTGCGAAGGCACCCATTGTGTTTCTATGATTTCTTATTATTGGGGGCCAAGCAGCGAAGCTGCGAAGGCACCCATTGTGTTTCTATGATTTCTTATTATTATTATTTAACATCTTTCCTCTGCCATTGAAGTCTATGGCAGCCCATAGAACCGTCTGGTAAAAAGTTGTGAAATTTGGCACACTGATTGGGGATAGTACATTGATTAATTTCACCAAGTTTCATGTCGGCACCTCGAGGGCTCTAGCGCCACCAACAGGCCAAAGTTTGACGTGCGTTCACGCACGTAACTTTTGACCTGTTGACCCGATTTTGAAAAATGAGGTATCGTTGGAATCCTTGGACCAAGCCGAGTTCAACGCACCCTATGACGTCATTTTCCGCCATGATGGATTTTCCGCCATATTGGATTTTAGTGAAAGTGAAACTAAAACTTCACAGGTCACAAATTTTGTCCGATCGTCACCAAACTTGACACACATGCTCTTCAGACCAAGCCGCACAAAAGTTATCACTTTTCGTCTTCGGAACTCAAACCGTTTGACCGTAACAGCCAATCGAAATATGCGGCGAAGCCGCCAAACAGGAAGTGAGCTCATATCTCAGCAACCCATTCATCTATCATAACCAAACTTAGTACATAGACTCAGGACCCAATCAGGGGGACGCTCAAAAAATCTGGTGACCTTTGACCTCTAGGGGGCGCTGTAATTAAGAAACATGCCTTTTGGCCTGTAGCTGCTGTTTTGCTTAGAATTAAAATGCACTAGTGGTGTCTGGTAATACTGTTGGAGGTCCTTAGGCCGACCCAAGCCGACTTGTGATGTCATCGTAATTGATTCGGCCGCCATATTGGATTTAATCAAAAACACGTACACGTTTTTGCAGGTCACAAATTTCAGCGGATCCTCACCAAAATTGGCAGAGACCATCAACAGACCATGCCTGATGAGTGCATTGCTTTCTGGAACAATTGACAGAAGCATTGACCTGTACCAGCCAATCGAAATTTGCGGCGAAGCCACCAAACAGGAAGTGATTTCATATCTCAGCAACGCTTTCATGTATCAAAACCAAATTTAGTACATGTACCTCAGACCCCATCGGGAGGACGCTCAAGAAATTTGGTGACATTTGACCTCTAGGGGGCACCGTAATTGACAAAAATGCATTTTGGCCAGTAGCTGCTGATGCGCATTATTTTGCAATGGAAGTCAATGGCAGCCCATAGAACCGTCTGGTAAAAAGTTATAAAATGTTGCACACTAATTGGGGACAGTCCAATAATTCATTTCACCAAGTTTCATACCGGCACCTTGAGCGCTCTAGCGCCACCAACAGGCCAAAGTTGGACTTGCGTTCACGCACGTAACTTCTGACCTGTTGACCCGATTGTCAAAAATGAGGTATCGTTGGAATCCTTGGACCAAGCCGAGTTCAACGCACCCTATGACGTCATTTTTCGCCATGATGGATTTTCCGCCATATTGGATTTTAGTGAAAGTGAAACTAAAACTTCACAGGTCACAAATTTTGTCCGATCGTCACCAAACTTGACACACATGCTCTTCAGACCAAGCCGCACAAAAGTTATTCCTTTTCGTCTTCGGAACTAAAACCGTTCGCGCGTAACAGCCAATCGAAATTTGCGGCGAAGCCGCCAAACAGGAAGTGAGCTCATATCTCAGCAACCCATTCATCTATCATAACCAAACTTAGTCCATGGACTCAGGACCCAATCAGGGGGACGCTCAAGAAATCTGGTGACCTTTGACCTCTAGGGGGCGCTGTAATTAAGAAACATGCCTTTTGGCCTGTAGCAGCAGTTGTGCTTAGAATTAAAACCCATTAGTGGTGTCTGGTACTACTGTTGAAGGTCCTTAGGCCGACCCAAGCCAACTTGTGATGTCATCGTAATTGATTCGGCCGCCATATTGGATTTAATCAAAAACACGTACGAATTTTCGCAGGTCACAAATTTCAGCGGATCCTCACCAAAATTGGCAGACAACATCTTCAGACCATGCCTTATCAGTGCATCGCTTTTTGGAACGATTGACAGTAGCATTCGGCTGTAACAGCCAATCGAAACTTGCGGCGAAGCCGCCAAACAGGAAGTGAGCTCATATCTCAGCAACCCTGCCATGTATCATCACCAAACTTACTACATATATTCATGACCCCATTAGGAGGACGCTCAAGAAATTTGGTGACCTTTGACCTGTAGGGGGTGCTGCAATTAGCAATGCTGCATTTTGATCTGTAGTTGCGATGTGTTTTATCGATCTTTTATTTTTGGATGTGAAACAGATGACAACATATTCCATCCAGTCATTGTAATGCGTGCGTGGTAGGGCGGGGCGGGACGGGGTGGGACGGGCAGGGGTGATTAGGTGGGGGGGCTGGCTGGCGGAGGCGGTGGCAGTACTCAGCCCTGTTTCAGCCCTACAAAATGAGTTATGTTTGATGTGACACTTGTTGAAAGTGTTGATCGCGAGTGTCTGCTGAGTTCTATCTTGTCGCCGTGGCTACTCCGGCCTATACTGCTTGGCCCCCTCATTGCTGCTTGCAGCTATATTTATTATTATTCCTCTGCCATTGAAGTCAATGGCAGCCCATAGAACCGTCTGGTGAAAAGTTGTGAAATTTGGCACACTGATTAGGGACAGTCCCATGATTATTGTCACCAAGTTTCATGATGGCACCTCAAGCACTCTAGCGCCACCAACAGGCCAAAGTTGGACGTGCGTTCACGCACGTAACCTTTGACCCGTATGGCCGATTGTCAAAAATGAGGTATCGTTGGAATCCTTGGATCAAGCCGAGTTCAACGCACCCTATGACGTCAATTTCCGCCATGATGGATTTTCCGCCATATTGGATTTCATCAAAAACACTAAAAAGTCTTCACAGGTCACAAATTTTGTCCGATCGACACCAAACTTCAAAGATATCATCTACAGTCCATGCCCCATTAATGTATTGCTTTTTGTATTCAGAACTAAAACCGCTCGCGCGTTACAGCCAATCGAAGTTTGCGGCGAAGCCGCCAAACAGGAAGTGAGCTCATATCTCAGCAACCCATTCATCTATCATAACCAAACTTAGTACATGGACTCAGGACCCAATCAGGGGGACGCTCAAGAAATCTGGTGACCTTTGACCTGTAGGGGGCGCTGTAATTGAGAAACAGGCCTTTTGGCCTGTAGCTGCTGTTGTGCTTAGAATTAAAACGCACTACTGGTGTCTGGTAATACTGTTGGAGGTCCTTAGGCCGTCCCAAGCCAATTTATGATGTCATCGTAATTGATTCGGCCGCCATATTGGATTTAATCAAAAACACGTAAAAATTTTCGCAGGTCACAAATTTCAGTGGATCCTCACCAAAATTGGCAGAGATCATCTTCAGACCATGCCTTATCAGTGCATTGCTTTCTGGAACAATTGACAGAAGCATTCGGCTGTAACAGCCAATCGAAATTTGCGGCGAAGCCGCCAAACAGGAAGTGAGCTCATATCTCAGCAACCCTTGCATGTATCAAAGCCAAACTGGGTGCATAGACTCAGGACCCAATCAGGGGGACACTCAATAAATCTGGTGACCTTTGACCTCTAGGGGGCGCTGTAATTAAGAAACATGCCTTTTGGCCTGTAGCTGCTGTTGTGTTTGGAATTAAAATGCACTAGTGGTGTCTGGTAACACTGTTGTAGGTCCTTAGGCCGACCCAAGCGAACTTGTGATGTCATCGTAATTGATTCGGTCGCCATATTGGATTTAATCAAAAACACGTACAAGTTTTCACAGGTCACAAATTTCAGCGGATTCTCACCAAAATTGGCAGAGACCATCTTCAGACCATAATCTATCAATATATTGCTTTCTGGAACAATTGGCAAAAGCATTCGCTTGTAACAGTCAATCAAAATTGGTGGCGAAGCCGCCAAACAGGAAGTGAGCTCATATCAACAACCCTGCCATGTATCATAACCAAACTTACTATATGGATTCATGACCACATTAGGAGGACGCTCAAAAAAATTGGTGACCTTTGACCTGTAGGAGGTGCTGCAATTAGCAATATTGCATTTTGATGTGTAGTTGCTGATGTGTTTTATCAAACTTTTATTTTTTGATGTGAAACTGATGACATCATGTTCCATCCAGTTAATTCTAATGCGTGTGTGCAAGGGCATGGCAGGACTGGGTGGGACGGGCTGGGGTGATAAGGTGGGGGGGCTGGCTGGCGGAGGCGTGGCAATACTCAGCCCTGTTTCAGCCCTGTTGATCACGGGTGTCTGCTGAGTTCTATCTTGTCGCCGTAGCTACTCTGGCCTATTCTGCTTGGCCCCCTCATTGCTGCTTGCAGCTATATTTGGGGGCCAAGCAGCGAAGCTGCGAAGGCACCCATTGTGTTTCTATTTGTTCTTATTATTATTATTATTATTATTATTCCGCCATTGAAGTCAATGGCAGCCCATAGAACCGTCTGGTGAAAAGTTGTGAAATTTGGCATACTGATTAGGGATAGTCCCATAATTAATTTCACCAAGTTTCATACCGGCACCTTGAGCGCTCTAGCGCCACCAACAGGCCAAAGTTGGACTTGCGTTCACGCACGTAACTTCTGACCTGTTGACCCGATTGTCAAAAATGAGGTATCGTTGGAATCCTTGGACCAAGCCGAGTTCAACGCACCCTATGACGTCATTTTCCGCCATGATGGATTTTCCGCCATATTGGATTTTAGTGAAAGTGAAACTAAAACTTCACAGGTCACAAATTTTGTCCGATCGTCACCAAACTTGACACACATGCTCTTCAGACCAAGCCGCACAAAAGTTATTCTTTTTCGTCTTCGGAACTAAAACCGTTCGCGCGTAACAGCCAATCGAAATTTGCGGCGAAGCCGCCAAACAGGAAGTGAGCTCATATCTCAGCAACACATTCATCTATCATAACCAAACTTAGTCCATGGACTCAGGACCCAATCAGGGGGACGCTCAAGAAATCTGGTGACCTTTGACCTCTAGGGGGCGCTGTAATTAAGAAACATGCCTTTTGGCCTGTAGCTGCTGTTGTGCTTAGAATTAAAACACACTAGTGGTGTCTGGTAATACTGTTGGAGGTCCTTAGGCCGACCCAAGACGACTTGTGATGTCATCGTAATTGATTCGGCCGCCATATTGGATTTAATCAAAAACACGTACACGTTTTTGCAGGTCACAAATTTCAGCGGATCCTCACCAAAATTGGCAGAGACCATCTACAGACCATGCCTGATGAGTGCATTGCTTTCTGGAACAATTGACAGAAGCATTGACCTGTACCAGCCAATCGAAATTTGCGGCGAAGCCGCCAAACAGGAAGTGATTTCATATCTCAGCAACGCTTTCATGTATCAAAACCAAATTTAGTACATGTACCTCAGACCCCATCGGGAGGACGCTCAAGAAATTTGGTGACATTTGACCTCTAGGGGGCTCCGTAATTGACAAAAATGCATTTTGGCCAGTAGTTGCTGATGCACATTATTTTGCAATGGAAGTCAATGGCAGCCCATAGAACCGTCTGGTAAAAAGTTATACAATTTTGCACACTAATTGGGGACAGTCCAATAATTCATTTCACCAAGTTTCATGCCGGCACCTCAAGCGCTCTAGCGCCACCAACAGGCCAAAGTTGGACTTGTGTTTACGGACGTAACTTTTGACATGTTGACCCGAATGGCAAAATGAGGTATCATTGGAATCCTTGGGCCAAGCCGAGTTCACACCCCCACACACCCTATGACGTCAATTTTTGACCTCTGTGTTTAAATCACAGCAAGTGTGATCATATCTCAGTCAATCTTTTATTTTTGATGTGAAACTGATGACAGCGAGTTCCATCTAGTTCATTCTAATGTGTGCGTGCAAGGGTGGGACGGGGTGGGATGGGCAGGGGCGGTTGCGGCGGTGGGCTGGCTGGGGGAGGCGGCGGCGACACTCAGCCCTGGTTCAGCCCCACAAAATCAGTTATGTTTTGATGTGAAACTTGACCTTGTAACTCAGCCAATCTTGGGTTGTATGGCATGGAACTTGCTGTGACTGCTTAAGGCTATATGTCTGATGCAACGGCATTGATTTACATGGTTAATCTGGCCTGCTGATCTCACTGCTTGGCCCCCTCATTGCTGCTTGCAGCTATATTTGGGGGCCAAGCAGCGAAGCTGCGAAGCACCCATTGTGTTTCTATGATTTCTTATTATTATTATTTAACATCTTTCTTCCGCCATGGGAGTCTATGGCAGCCCATAGAACCGTCTGGTAAAAAGTTGTGAAATTTAGCACATTGATTGGGGACAGGCCAATAATTAATTGCACCAAGTTTGATGCCGGCACCTCCAGCGCTCTAGCGCCACCAACAGGCCAAAGTTGGACGTGCGTTCACGCACGTAACTTTTGACCTGTTGATCCGATTTTGAAAAATGAGGTACCGTTGGAATCCTTGGACCAAGCCGAGTTCAACGCACTCTATGACGTCATTTTCCGCCATGATGGATTTTCCGCCATATTGGATTTTAGTGAAAGTGAAACTAATTTTTCACAGGTCACAAATTTTGTCCGATCGTCACCAAACTTGACACACATGATCTTCATACCATGCCTCATTAATGCATTGCTTTTTGTCTTCGGAACTAAAACCGTTCGCGCGTAACAGCCAATCGAAATTTGTGGCGAAGCCGCCAAACAGGAAGTGAGCTCATATCTCAGCAACCCATTCATCTGTCATAACCAAACTTAGTACATGTACTCAGGACCCAATCAGGGGGACGCTCAAGAAATCTGGTGACCTTTGACCTTTAGGGGGCGCTGTAGTTAAGAAACATGCCTTTTGGCCTGTAGCTGCAGTTGTGTTTAGAATTAAAATGCACTAGTGGTGTCTGTTAATACTGTTGGAGGTCCTTAGGCCGACCCAAGCCAACTTGTGATGTCATCGTAATTGATTCGGCCGCCATATTGGATTTAATCAAAAACACGTACAAGTTTTCGCAGGTCACAAATTTCATCTGTTCTTCACCAAAATTGGTAGAGACCATCTTCAGACCATGCCTGATGAGTGCATTGCTTTCTGGAACAATTGACAGAAGCATTGACCTGTACCAGCCAATCGAAATTTGCGGCGAAGCCGCCAAACAGGAAGTGATTTCATATCTCAGCAACGCTTTCATGTATCAAAACCAAATTTAGTACATGTACCTCAGACCCCATCGGGAGGACGCTCAAGAAATTTGGTGACATTTGACCTCTAGGGGGCACCGTAATTGCCAAAAATGCATTTTGGCCAGTAGTTGCTGATGCGCATTATTTTGCAATGGAAGTCAACGGCAGCCCATAGAACCGTCTGGTAAAAAGTTATACAATTTTGCACACTAATTGGGGACAGTCCAATAATTCATTTCACCAAGTTTCATGCCGGCATCTCAAGCGCTCTAGCGCCACCAACAGGCCAAAGTTGGACTTGTGTTTACGGACGTAACTTTTGACCTGTTGACCCGAATGGCAAAATGAGGTATCATTGGAATCCTTGGGCCAAGCCGAGTTCAACACACCCTATGACGTCAATTGTTGACCTCTATGTTTAAATCACAGCAAGTGTGATCATATCTCAGTCAATCTTTTATTTTTGATGTGAAACTGATGACAGCAAGTTCCATCTACTGTAGTTCATTCTAATGTGTGCGTGCAAGGGTGGGACTGGGTGGGATGGGCAGGGGCGGTTGCGGCGGTGGGCTGGCTGGGGGAGGGGGCGGCGACACTCAGCCCTGGTTCAGCCCCACAAAATCAGTTATGTTTTGATGTGAAACTTGACCTTGTAACTCAGCCAATCTTGGGTTGTATGCAGGCTTGGAATTTCACCATTCTTGGGGCAAGGCCACTTGGCCTTCAGTTGGGCATATTTGGTGGGGGGCACAAAGGCCACATGTCAGGGCACCAAGGCCAAAGTTAACTATAGCATATAAAAATGATCAAAGTTGTATTTAGCCTATTCACTGCAGTAGACCTGCATCACTGTATGAAACATGACAAAAACATGAAAAATGACATATTACATAGAACTGTAAATCTTCTGATCATCTAATAATTACAGATATCTAGGCTACATATAACAGTTATTTTATATTTGGCCTGCTATGAAATCATGTATTGAACAATTTAAGCACAGCTCAGCTTTAAGAAACTCAAATAGCCTAGATGCATGCTTAGCATTTTGTGATCATTAAGGCTACTTTCACAAACTGTTAGTCAGCTGTCCTCTGATTTACCAATATCTAGGCAATATTTGTAACATTTATTTTGTATTTGGCCCATTATGAAATCATGTGGAACAATTTAAACACATTGTAAAACTTAAAGCCCAAATTTGGAGACATCCATGCATGTCGAAATTTACTGCAAATTCGAAACTGGATTACTCTGGAACAGCTAACTGTACAGGGGACTGTTTTACACCTTTGTGTTCGGTAAGGTCTGCTGTTTATTCTTATATATGGTTTGTCATGTGTTAAAAGAAGGGTTCGTGAAGTATTCCACCGATATGAATGGGTAGGGAGATCATGGACGCAAAACCTTCAGTAGAATGTATGATTAAATTGAATTATATTATTTACTTTTATCGCGAACCGTTCAACACAGCAATTATCGGCTAACATTGTTTAAAAGCTGAGAAAAAGCTCTTTCATGTGATACTTGTGATGTCTGTGTGATGATGAGTAGGCTACTTCGCGAGTAGTTAAACTGAGAAGAATGGGTGAATTTGGACGCACTTTCTTTCTTGCACTGTCACTTTCTCCACTGCGTAAAAGACTAAATTAATTTGCGCTGTGAATGCTAAGATTATTTTGACAGGCCACAGGCCAAATAAAAATCGCTATTAGTAGGACGCAAAGCAGAATATTGAAAGAAGGGGGCACCAAGGCCACCGTGGCCTGTAAACCTCTGATTTTCAAAGGGGCATCACGGCCAACGCAAGGGGCGTGAAATTCCTACCCTGGTTGTATGGCATGGAACTTGCTGTGACTGCTTAACGCTATATGTCTGATGCAACGGCATTGACTTACATGGCAAATCTGGACTTCTGGACTGCTGAACTGCCTGCTTGGCCCCCTCATTGCTGCTTGCAGCTATATTTGGGGGCCAAGCAGCGAAGCTGCGAAGCCCCATTGTTTTTCTATGATTTCTTATTATTATTATTATTTAACATCTTTCTTCCGCCATGGGAGTCTATGGCAGCCCATAGAACCGTCTGGTAAAAAGTTGTGAAATTTGGCACACCGATTGGGGACAGGCCCATGATTAATTTCACCAAGTTTCATGTCGGCTCCTCGAGGGCTCTAGCGCCACCAACAGGCCAAAGTTGGACGTGCATTCACGCACGTAACTTTTGACCTGTTGATCCGATTTTGAAAAATGAGGTATCGTTGGAATCCTTGGACCAAGCCGAGTTCAACGCACCCTATGACGTCATTTTCCGCCATGATGGATTTTCCGCCATATTGGATTTTAGTGAAAGTGAAACTAAAACTTCACAGGTCACAAATTTTGTCCGATCGTCACCAAACTTGACACACATGCTCTTCAGACCAAGCCGCACAAAAGTTATCACTTTTCGTCTTCGGAACTCAAACCGTTTGACCGTAACAGCCAATCGAAATATGCGGCGAAGCCGCCAAACAGGAAGTGAGCTCATATCTCAGCAACCCATTCATCTATCATAACCAAACTTAGTACATGGACTCAGGACCCAATCAGGGGGACGCTCAAAAAATCTGGTGACCTTTGACCTCTAGGGGGCGCTGTAATTAAGAAACATGCCTTTTGGCCTGTAGCTGCTGTTGTGCTTAGAATTAAAACGCACTAGTGGTGTCTGGTAATACTGTTGGAGGTCCTTAGGCCGACCCCAGCCTACTTGTGATGTCATCGTAATTGATTCGGCCGCCATATTGGATTTAATCAAAAACACGTACACGTTTTTGCAGGTCACAAATTTCAGCGGATCCTCACCAAAATTGGCAGAGACCATCTACAGACCATGCCAGATGAGTGCATTGCTTTCTGGAACAATTGACAGAAGCATTGACCTGTACCAGCCAATCGAAATTTGCGGCGACGCCGCCAAACAGGAAGTGATTTCATATCTCAGCAACGCTTTCATGTATCAAAACCAAACTTAGTACATGTACCTCAGACCACATCGGGAGGACGCTCAAGAAATTTGGTGACATTTGACCTCTAGGGGGCTCCGTAATTGACAAAAATGCATTTTGGCCAGTAGTTGCTGATGCGCATTATTTTGCAATGGAAGTCAATGGCAGCCCATAGAACCGTCTGGTAAAAAGTTATACAATTTTGCACACTAATTGGGGACAGTCCAATAATTCATTTCACCAAGTTTCATGCCGGCACCTCAAGCGCTCTAGCGCCACCAACAGGCCAAAGTTGGACTTGTGTTCACGGACGTAACTTTTGACCTGTTGACCCGAATGGCAAAATGAGGTATCATTGGAATCCTTGGGCCAAGCCGAGTTCACACCCCCACACACCCTATGACGTCAATTTTTGACCTCTGTGTTTAAATCACAGCAAGTGTGATCATATCTCAGTCAATCTTTTATTTTTGATGTGAAACTGATGACCGCAAGTTCCATCTAGTTCATTCTAATGTGTGCGTGCAAGGGTGGGACGGGGTGGGATGGGCAGGGGCGGTTGCGGCGGTGGGCTGGCTGGGGGAGGGGGCGGCGACACTCAGCCCTGGTTCAGCCCCACAAAATCAGTTATGTTTTGATGTGAAACTTGACCTTGTAACTCAGCCAATCTTGGGTTGTTTGGCATGGAACTTGCTGTGACTGCTAAATGCTATATGCCTGATGCCACGGCATTGAGTTGCATGGCAAATCTGGCCTGCTGATCTCACTGCTTGGCCCCCTCATTGCTGCTTGCAGCTATATTTGGGGGCCAAGCAGCGAAGCTGCGAGGCAACCATTGTGTTTGTTAGTTTTCTTATTATTATTATTATTCCGCCATGGAAGTCTATGGCAGCCCATAGAACCGTCTGGCAAAAAGTTGTGAAATTTGGCACACTGATTGGAGACAGTCCAATGATTCATGTCACCAAGTTTCATGTCGGCACCTCCCGCGCTCTAGCGCCACCAACAGGCCAAAGTTGGACTTGCGTTCACGCACGTAACTTCTGACCCGTTGACCCGATTGTCAAAAATGAGGTACCGTTGGAATCCTTGGACCAAGCCGAGTTCAACGCACCCTATGACGTCATTTTCCGCCATGATGGATTTTCCGCCATTTTGGATTTCATCAAAATCACTTAAAACGTATCAGAGGTCACACATTTTGTCCGATCGACACCAAACTTCATATATATCATCTACAGACCATGCCTCATTAATGCATTGCTTTTTGTCTTCGGAACTAAAACCGTTCGCGCGTAACAGCCAATCGAAATTTGCGGCGAAGCCGCCAAACAGGAAGTGAGCTCATATCTCAGCAACCCATTGATCTATCATAACCAAACTTAGTCCATGGACTCAGGACCCAATCAGGGGGACGCTCAAGAAATTTGGTGACCTTTGACCTCTAGGGGGCGCTGTAATTAAGAAACATGCCTTTTGGCCTGTAGCTGCAGTTGTGTTTAGAATTAAAATGCACTAGTGGTGTCTGTTAATACTGTTGGAGGTCCTTAGGCCGACCCAAGCCAACTTGTGATGTCATCGTAATTGATTCGGCCGCCATATTGGATTTAATCAAAAACACGTACAAGTTTTCGCAGGTCACAAATTTCATCTGTTCTTCACCAAACTTGGTAGAGACTATCTTCAGACCATGCCTGATGAGTGCATTGCTTTCTGGAACAATTGACAGAAGCATTGACCTGTACCAGCCAATCGAAATTTGCGGCGAAGCCGCCAAACAGGAAGTGATTTCATATCTCAGCAACGCTTTCATGTATCAAAACCAAATTTAATACATGTACCTCAGACCCCATCGGGATGACGCTCAAGAAATTTGGTGACATTTGACCTCTAGGGGGCACCGTAATTGACAAAAATGCATTTTGGCCAGTAGTTGCTGATGCGCATTATTTTGCAATGGAAGTCAATGGCAGCCCATAGAACCGTCTGGTAAAAAGTTATACAATTTTGCACACTAATTGGGGACAGTCCAATAATTCATTTCACCAAGTTTCATGCCGGCACCTCAAGCGCTCTAGCGCCACCAACAGGCCAAAGTTGGACTTGTGTTTACGGACGTAACTTTTGACCTGTTGACCCGAATGGCAAAATGAGGTATCATTGGAATCCTTGGGCCAAGCCGAGGTCAACACACCCTATGACGTCAATTGTTGACCTCTATGTTTAAATCACAGCAAGTGTGATCATATCTCAGTCAATCTTTTATTTTTGATGTGAAACTGATGACAGCAAGTTCCATCTACTGTAGTTCATTCTAATGTGTGCATGCAAGGGTGGGACTGGGTGGGATGGGCAGGGGCGGTTGCGGCGGTGGGCTGGCTGGGGGAGGGGGCGGCGACACTCAGCCCTGGATCAGCCCCACAAAATCAGTTATGTTTTGATGTGAAACTTGACCTTGTAACTCAGCCAATCTTGGGTTGTATGGCATGGAACTTGCTGTGACTGCTTAAGGCTATATGTCTGATGCAACGGCATTGACTTACATGGTTAATCTGGCCTGCTGATCTCACTGCTTGGCCCCCTCATTGCTGCTTGCAGCTATATTTGGGGGCCAAGCAGCGAAGCTGCGAGGCAACCCATAGTGATTCTATGTTTTCTTCCCTATTATTATTATTACGCTTCCGCCATTGAAGTCTATGGCAGCCTATAGAACCGACTGGTGAAAAGTTGTGAAATTTGGCACACTGATTGGGGACAGGCCAATAATTAATTGCACCAAGTTTCATGCCAACACCTCCAGCACTCTAGCGCCACCAACAGGCCAAAGTTGGACGTGCGTTCACGCACGTAACTTTTGACCTGTTGATCCGATTTTGAAAAATGAGGTACCGTTGGAATCCTTGCATCAAGCCGAGTTCAACGCACCCTATGACGTCATTTTCCGCCATGATGGATTTTCCGCCATTTTGGATTTCATCAAAATCACTTAAAACGTATCAGAGGTCACACATTTTGTCCGATCGACACCAAACTTCATAGATATCATCTACAGACCATGCCTCATGAATGCATTGCTTTTTGTCTTCGGAACTAAAACCGTTCGCGCGTAACAGCCAATCGAAATTTGCGGCGAAGCCGCCAAACAGGAAGTGAGCTCATATCTCAGCAACCCATTCATCTATCATAACCAAACTTAGTACATGGACTCAGGACCCAATCAGGGGGACGCTCAAGAAATCTGGTGACCTTTGACCTCTAGGGGGCGCTGTAATTAAGAAACATGCCTTTTGGCCTGTAGCAGCAGTTGTGCTTAGAATTAAAACGCACTAGTGGTGTCTGGTACTACTGTTGATGGTCCTTAGGAAGACCCAGGCCAACTTGTGATGTCATCGTAATTGATTCGGCCGCCATATTGGATTTAATCAAAAACACGAACAAGTTTTCACAGTTCACATATTTCATCTGATTTTCACCAAAATTGGCACAGACCATCCTCAGACCATGCCTTATGACTGCCTAATTTTCTGGAATTATTGATAGAAGCATTGGCCCGTAACGGGCAATCGAAATTTGCGGTGAAGCCGCCAAACAGGAAGTGAGCTCATATCTCAGCAACGCTTTCATATATCAAAACCAAACGTAGTACATGCACCTTTGAGCCCATCGGGAGGACACTCAAGAAATCTGGTGACCTTTGACCTCTAGGGGGCTCTGTAATTGACAAAAATGCATTTTGGCCAGTAGTTGCTAATGTGCATAATTCTGTAATGGAAGTCAATGGCAGCCCATAGAACCGTCTGGTAAAAAGTTCTGAAATTTGGCACACTTATTGGGGACAGTCCAATGATTAATTTCACCAAGTTTCCTGTCGGCACCTCGAACCCTCTAGCGCCACCAACAGGCCAAAGTTGTATGTGCGTTCACGCACGTAACTTTTGACCCGTTTGCCCGATTGTCAAAAATGAGGTATCGTTGGAATCCTTGGACCAGGCCGAGTTCAACGCACCCTATGACGTCAATTTCCGCCATAATGGATTTTCCGCCATTTTGGATTTTGTCAAAATCACTTAAAACGTATCAGAGGTCACAAATTTTGTCCGATCGACACCAATCTTCACAGATATCGTCTACAGAACATGCCTCATTAATGCATTGCTTTTTGTCTTCGGAACTAAAACCGTTCGCGCGTAACAGCCAATTGAAATTTGCGGCGAAGCCGCCAAACAGGAAGTGAGCTCATATCTCAGCAACCCATTGATCTATCATAACCAAACTTAGTACATGGACTCAGGACCCAATCAGGGGGACGCTCAAGAAATCTGGTGACCTTTGACCTCTAGGGGGCGCTGTAATTAAGAAACATGCCTTTTGGCCTGTAGCTGCTGTTGTGCTTAGAATTAAAATGCACTAGTGGTTTCAGGTAATACTGTTGGACGTCCTTAGGCCAACCCAGGCCAACTTGTGATGTCATCATAATTGATTCGGCCGCCATATTGGATTTAATCAAAAACATCAAAAAGTTTTCACAAGTCACAAATTTCATCTGATCTTCACCAAAATTGGCACAGACCATCTTCAGACCATAACCTATCAATATGTTGCTTTCTGGAACAATTGACAAAAGCATTCTTCCGTAACAGCCAATCAAAAATGATGGCGAAGCCGCCAAACAGGAAGTGAGCTCATATCTCAGCAACCCTGCCATGTATCATAACCAAACTTACTACATTCATGACCCCATTAGGAGGACTCTCACAAATGTTGGTGACCTTTGACCTGTAGGGGGTGCTGCAATTAGCAATATTGCATTTTGATCTGTAGTTGCTGATGTGTTTTATCAATCTTTTATTTTTTGATGTGAAACTGATGACAACATGTTCCATCCAGTTAATTCTAATGCGTGCGTGCAAGGGCAGGGCAGGGCAGGACGGGGTGGGACGGGCTGGGGTAATTAGGTGGGGGGGGCTGGTTGGCGGAGGAGGTGGCAATACTCAGCCCTGTTTCAGCCCTGTTGATCCCGGGTGTCTGCTGAGTTCTATCTTGTCACCGTGGCTACTCCGAATTGACAGTAGCATTGGCTGTAACAGCCAATCGAAACTTGCGGCAAAGCCGCCAAACAGGAAGTGAGCTCATATCTCAGAAACCCTTGCATGTATCAAAGCCAAATTGGTGCATGGACTCAGGACCCAATCAGGGGGACGCTCAAGAAATCTAGTGACCTTTGACCTCTAGGGGGCGCTGTAATTAAGAAACATGCCTTTTGGCCTGTAGCTGCAGTTGTGCTTAGAATTAAAACGCACTAGTGGTGTCTGGTAATACTGTTGGAGGTCCTTAGGCCGACCCAAGCCAACTTGTGATGTCATCGTAATTGATTCGGTCGCCATATTGGAATTAATCAAAAACACGTTTTCACAGTTCACAAATTTCATCTGATTTTCAACAAAATTGGCACAGACCATCCTCAGACCATGCCTTACCACTGCCTAATTTTCTGCAATTATTGACAAAAGCATTCGCCCGTAACAGCCAATCGAAATCGGTGGCGAAGCCGCCAAACAGGAAGTGAGCTCATATCTCAGCAACCCTTTCATGTATCATATCCAAACTTAGTAGATAGACTCATGGTCCCATTAGGGAAATGCTCAAAAAATGTGGTGACCTTTGACCACTAGGGGGCATTGCAATTAGCAAAATTGTATTTTGGCCTGTAGCTGCAATGTGTATTATTCCGCCATGGCAGCCCATAGGACCGTCTTGTACAAAGTTGTAAAATTTGGCACACTGTTTGGGCATAGCTCCATAATTAATTTCACCAAGTTTTATGTTGACACCTTGAGCGCTCTAGCGCCACCATCAGGTCAAAGTTGGACACGCTTTCACACACTTAACCTTTGACCCATCCTTTCTGCCATATTCGATTTTAGCAGAAGTGAAACTAAACTGTCCCAGGTCACACATTTGAAGCATTTGACCATTGAAATCAGCGGTAAAGCCGCCAAACAGTAAGTGAGCTCATATCTCTGCAACACTTTAATGCATCAATACCAAACTTACTACGCAAACTCAGGATCCCATTTTGAGGTGGCACACGACCTTTGACCTCAAGGGTGCGCTACAAGTAGCAAAAATACACAAATACATTTTGGCTTGTAATTGTTGATGTGTTTGTATTTAAAACTCACTAACTGTGTAATAATATTGAACAATTTATTTTGGCCAACACGTGCCAATGTTTGACGTCAGTGTCATTTGTATTCATAACAGTTCATGTATAAGGATGTAAAACTTTTAAGTTTAAGTTTTAAGTTCATTCATTTAATAAAAGTCACTGAATAATCAAAGTCTTTTTTTACTAAAGAAAGATAAGGCACAAAGTATGTGTACTTTATTAAAAACACTTTCATTATAGCATAGCTAGTGGTATGTAATTAAATCCTTCACATTTAGCTTAGTTAATCTCTAAGTGTGGTTAGTCGGTTACATTTCAGGCTATTTATGGACTGAAAGTCATTATTGCAGTCATTGATAATCTGCTACAACTCTGGTAGAAAGAACAATCTTTAAACATTCATAATATTTCTCATGTGATTCTCATGACACGTTTTCTACTCAATTGCATAAGATATAAACATATTAACACATTTCCAGAATTATTCTGGTTTATAATAAAAACATTATTAACAATAAGTGTTCCAATTGCAGAGGTATAAATTGCATGATATTATGCAAACAAATAACCTGAAAACTAACCTCCTGGATAGTATGATAGTATGATATTTTTTTAGAATTATTGTATCAAATTTAATGTAAGAAAAATAAAGTTCCATACAAAACAATGACAAAACAAAAGACAAACATGCCCAAAATAGTAAAAATTAAAACTGACGAAATGCAAAAACATATATAAATACTTGACCATACAAGTGCAAAACATGAAGTCGTTAAATCCCCAATTATTTCTAATTCGCTTGTATTACTAAATGGGCCTATACCAATCTACAGGACAAAGTCAATCTTCTTAACCGGTAGTCAGTAGATGGCCACATCTACAGCTCATTGCCCTTTATAATACTGTCTGGTAGTGCTGTTGCAGATGGCCAAGATCAGCTACATGAACCTCAGCAGGTACCAAGGCTGATGAGGGTCCATGAGCCTAAACAGGCTCTTTGACAAGTACAAGTCCTTCTGCACCACCACAACCAACAATGAAAAAGGAGGGGTCTCAGCAGGCTCTCCGTCTGGTACAGGTGGTTGGATAGGTTGTGTGGCTGGCAGATGAGCGGATGAGCCTCAGCAGTCCTCGCCATTGGTGTGTCCCAGGGAACAGACGCATGGACAAGCTCTGTGCATACCTGTGGCAGTGGCCACACCTCGGCTCTGAAGTCTCTCAGCAGGTATTCTTTGAGACTTGGTAAACATTATCTGTAAGGTAGTTTTAGAGCACATGTAAATTTACAGTAAAAGTATACATTATTTTGTTGCACAGGTGTTAGAAAGCAAAATGTCTATTCATTAATAGTGTATAAAATGTACATCCTACTAAATATGCATAAACATTTAGATCTTTTGCATCTTTTGGCAAAAGAAAAACACGGATACTTACATAATCTTAATATAAGATCTTGATAGGCTGCATTGCTAGTAGATGTCTGTGATTCTCAACAGGCCCTGTGATTGGTGCAGGTCCCTTGCAAGGCTGCCTTCCTGGACAATGTCCATGGTCCTCAGCAGGCCCTGTGTCTGGTGCAGTTCACTCGGAAGGCTGCATGGCTGGCAGATGTCCACCATCCGCAGCAGGCTCTGTGACTGGTGCAGTTATTTGGGAAGGCTACGTTGCTGGCGGATGTCCGTGGTCCGCAGCAGGCCCTGTGTCTGGTGCAGGTCACTCAAAAGGCTGTGTTGCTGGCAGTTGTTTGTCATCCGCAGCAGGCTCTGTGACTGATGCAGTTTATTGGGAAGTCTGCGTTGCTGGCGGATGTCTGTGATCCGCAGCAGGACTGGTGCAGGTCACTCGGAAGGATGTGGGGCTGGCTGATGTCCGTGATACTCAGTAGAAATGATGTAGGACACTCGGAAGGCTCTGAGGCTGGTGGATGGTTGTGATCCTCAGCAGGCTCTTTGACTGGTGCAGGTGACGCAAAAGGCTGCGTTGCTGGTGGATGTCCGTGATACGCAGCTGGACTGGTGCAGGTCACTCGGAAGGCTGCGTTACTGGCAGATGTCTGTGATCCTCAGCAGGACTGGTGCAGGTCACTCGGAAGGCTGCGTTACTGGCAGATGGCCGTGATCCGCGTTACTGGCAGATGTCCGTGATCCACAGCAGGACTGGTGCAGGTCACTCGGAAGGCTGCGTTGCTGGCGGATGTCCATGATCAGCAGCAGGACTGGTGCATGACACTCCGAAGGCTGCGTTGTTGGTGGATGTCCGTGATCCTCAGCATGCCCTGTGTCTGATGCAGGTCACTCGAAAGGCTACGTTGCTGGGCCTTGGCCAACATTTTCTGTATGGTTATTTGACAGCAGATGTACATTTACAATAAAAGTCTACATGCTGTTGTTACACAGGTAAAATAAACCAACATGTCTTTTTCTTAAAGTTTACATCCTGTCAAAAGTGCATGAATCAGAATTAGGATGCCTGTCTTGGAAAAAATGTACAGTTATATATATCATATAATGGATACTCATAATTTCCGACTCCAAACCTCTGTAGTGGTTGGTTCAGTTTTGTCTTACAAAGTAGGACTTCTTGCACTCCATATTCAGTCCATTGTTTTGTGGTGGTTAATTGTACAGATCCAGCAGTGAAATTTAGCAATATGTTAGTGAACAGATTCCATATGCCAATATGAAATGAAATTCATAGAGCATAAGTAACTTTTCTGATATAATATCAATAACTCTTCCTACTTTTTCCTTCTTTGTAATTATCCATGCCAAAACATACTTCACAATAATTGATAATAACATAACAAAACAAAACAAAATACAAATAGTTCATTCAATGTATCAACAAGTAAAGTAGGCCTAACATGTTACACAATATCTAAATTAGTCTGTGGTGTGATAACAAAATACTTATAGTACAGTTACAGCTAAAACAAATCAGTCCCACACAAAAGAACAGAACACAAAAGAACAGCCTAATACAAAATCAGGCCCAAATGGAAAACGAACAACGCATCACACAGGTGTGATGCGTTAAACCATTAAATATGTCTTATTTCAAGTAGTTGTACAAGACTAATGGCTGAAATTGTCCTGGGTTGATTAAGTAGCCAACTGAATTGTCCTCACCCAATCTAAAACTTAGAAAACTTTCTTCTCTGAATTCTTTGTGTCAAAACATAGCATTTTTACATAAACAAAATATTGATCTAAAGTCTGTCAATATATTGTAACAGATTTGTAAATAAAATAATCAACTGATACATATTTTAACTACTTTAACAATGCAATTTACTTTGATTCACCATGTGTATTAGACCCTGTTAACAGAACTGCATACCAAGTGGACAGTGCTGAATATGTAAATGACTGCTAACATGTATTTTCATCACTCAGACAAAAATGGTAAGGTGTTTTCCTTCTACTATGTAAAGCAACCTTGGGTTTGAGAAAGGCGCTATATACAGTAAAATAAACATATTATTATTATTATTATTATTATTATTATTCAGTTCAATTGGTATGAAAGATACACAGTGCTAAGACGCCACTTGTCAGTCATAGACATAGACATAGAAATCACTGCTAAAAATGGCTGTATAGTCCGACACAGGAATAATGGCTGTTGCGGCTGTTTTTTTTTTTTTTAATCCAAATGGTATTCTTCTGACTGTGTCCTCTGAATTTCCCCCTTTACACATCACCTGTCTGCAGCAAGCGTGTTTACTCACATGCTTGTCTCAGCAGACTGCATTGCTGTCCATGGCTTTCATGTCCTTCAACTGCCCTTGTGCTGGTGGCAACTCCACCAAACAGAATGTCCTTGGAGATTCTGCCCTTTTCCAAGAAATAGTGGTGTTGCAGCGAGATGAGGCTGGGCCTCTGACCTGTGTCAGCTTAAAGGGAACATAACTGATCCCACAGTAAATGACAAGAGTTTGTCTGTAATCAGCACTATTTCAAGTGATTTTCATGGTATCATGATTTTACTGTACCAAAGCATTTGTCAGTATGACACCAATAAGGGTGAACCAGGTTCACTTTTTGTGCCACACAACTGTTGAAAACTGTAGCTTAGCTGCAAATTGGTGGTGATTTGGACACCTTCGATATGCATGATAAACAGCAATGGCATGACTGTCCACTTGGTATAATTCCGTAATTCATAAAAATGTTGAACAAAAAAGTTCCCTGTATGGGGGCCATTTTCCAAAAGAAGTTGCACTTAAGATTTGTTTTCTTTGTTAGTTTTCACCATTCTTACATAATCTCGACAATTCATTCATACAAAATTATTTTTTCACTTCATTGAAGATTTAAGGTATTGTTGTCCTTTAATTCAGTGTTGCAATAATAATACCAGTCTTCAACTGACTATGATATCTGTGTCAAATAATATGGTTAATTTTATTTTACTGTTATCCTTTTTTTTGTACACTAAAATTGAACTGCTGTGTTTGCTGTTATTGACTGTTATCGTCTTAACTGTAATTCACTGATAATGTTAAGGTTTTACAATAACAGTAAAGATAAAATCATTCAATAGAGTGATATGTCTGTCCATTAATTAAAACTTTAATTTGGACTTTTTTTAGCATTTAAAGCATTACGCATAACTTGGTGTAATGGTGGTGTAATGTAACCAAAATGAAATAATTTGACAAACATTAACAAGACATAGTCTAAAATGCTTTAGACAATTAAGGAATGATCTGCTGACATAAAAAAAAAAAAATAGTTGCCTAGATAATAAATCAACTGTATAGCTTCCTGATATTTACATATTCATCTGTATATCTTTACCGTTATTTGCAACTTCTTTTGGAAAATGGCCCCCATACCCCTCCCATCCCTTGCAAGGACCGTCCAGTGTTATGCTCTCTCCTTGCCACCACCCACCCACCCAAACCCCACTTAGCGGACGGAATATGAAGTGAACTCATAATGACGTCATGTGTAACATACCCAGAACATAAATGCCTACCTATTCAAAGACAAATATTATTAATCACAGAAAACATTACAAAAGTGAAATCAGTATCGCTTCATGAAAACTGTAGTATGTCTGCACAACTTCAACAACAACATCTTCTGTGCCTTTAATGTAGACATGATCTATTAATGTACCTTTTTCAGTTGTAGCTGCTTGCACATGTTGAGTGTACCCATGCCGTTCCAGTAACTTGAGAATTGTAGACGATACAAAGATGTCCTCATTGAAGTCTCCCATGATGAGTTTCCTCCCTGGATGCTTCTCAAGTTCAAAGATGACCTGTAATAACTGTTCTCGAAACATGTCAATCTTATAAGAGCTGGGCCTGTACAACACAGCAGCAATCAAATTTGCATGAGATATTTCAAAATACAGACATTCCAAATTGCATCTTTCTGGAATTGACACCTGCACATCAATGTTTTCTGAACAATACACACCAACTCCACCTCTTTGTTGTTGTTTCAGCGCTGCAAAGGCTGGCTCGGAGTCATCATAACAGTTCCCCCTCGGATTGTGTTTGAAGACGTATCCTGGAAGTTGTGGCTCTTCTTCAGTGTCTACATTGAGCCACGTCTCTGTTAAGCAAATACAGTCAGCGTTCATTAGAGCTTTGTGGGATTGAACATCCTGAATGTGAGCATTCAAACTCTGCACATTGTGAAGTGCTACTGTGCACACAGGGTTCATGTTGGATGAAACAGACATTCCAAAGTTAAACTCAGGCAAGCTTTTCATAGCCGAATCTACTTTGTTATCACAAAATATGGCAGATTCTTTGAAGTCCTCAATTATCAGCCCACCGAGAGTTCTCACACGACTCAATGCAACATATGCTTGCCCTGGAGCAAAGATCTTCTTGAGTGATACAACAGCCCTTTCAACAGTAAGCCCTTGACATTTATGTACAGTTACTGACCAGGCCAGGCTAATCGGCAGTTGCCTTCGTACACCACCATTATTAGCCACTTGTTCCTCTTGCACTTCTACTATCGTTGAACGTTCAGAAACCCTTTTTGCTTTTGACCTCTGGATCTTTCCTACATTAGGGTCTTCAAACTCCACATGGATAGCTGCAGGCATGTCATCGTCTTGTTGACTTTGAATGATTTCCACGACTGTGCCACATGCTCCGTTGACAAGGCCATCAGACACGTCTATGTTTTTCTTCAACATGACCCTTGCTCCAACACCCAACGAAACACATTTAGGCAAGCAAGAGTTGAAAACTTTTGTGTGAAAGCCAACTTTCCGTTCCATTCTTCCAGTTTTGGGATTTCGGACAAAATCTTGAGCACGTATGCTGATTGCGTCTGGGCAGGTCTCTTGCAGTCTCTTCACGTTATATTCATCAACCTCTGCATTTGTAGCATACACATGAATGTCTGTAGATTCCTCACCAGTTTCACGCTGCCTCAATGTGAGAACATCACAGTCGGTGAGAGGTTCGTTCTTTTTACGGACTCTGAGACGATTAAGCATTTCTGCAAATGCTGCATTTTCTTGTCTAACAACTTTAGTCAGTTCTGCAACCTCAAAGTTGTTGTCCCACAGGTTGGCTCCTTTGTTTTCAGCAAAAAGAGGCGTGCCTTTCACAGGTTTGAGTTGAAAAAAATCACCCACACAAATCAGGGAAACTTTTGCAAACAAGGAATAATCACCAGTCTGCTTGATTTGACGCAGTCTACCATGAATGTAAGCCAAAAGACGGTGGTCGACCATGGACACTTCATCAATGATCAGAATTTGCAAGCTGCCCATTTTGGTTCGCAAAGAATTGACTTTCTCATCACCTAGTGGTTGATATGGCAGTTTGACATTTGCACCAATGGAGAATGTATTGTGAATTGTTGCAGCGCCAATGTTATATGCAGCCACTCCTGTAGGTGCTGTTAGAAGCACAGTGAGGTCCTCAGGATTTTCAGCAATCTGTGACAACAGCCTTGTAGATTCGTAATGTATCGCTTTGATTAAATGGCTTTTCCCCGTTCCTGCTCCACCAGTAATGAATAATCGCAACGGTTCAGGATTTTGTCCAAACAGTTTCTGCAAACACCACTTACGAACAGCATAGAATATGGCAGACTGTTCTTCATTTAATGATCGCAATAAATGCAATGCATCCTGTCTGGGCATTGACACATGATTTGTTTCCAAACTGCATGTAGTCTGTGGGTTTGCTGTCAGGTCAGGAATGAGTTTGTCATCATCATCACCTTCATCATCTACAACTTTTTCTTTCATCAGATCCAAACAACGAAGACGCTCCCTTTCTGTTTCAGGACATATTTGAGCCCAGGCATCTTCCAAATCAATTTTGTCTTCCAGCAGCTGTTTAGCTCTGTCAATCTCATCACTTTCTTTTTCAAATAAAGCTTTGTTGGTATCCACAATCGACTGCACTCTTTGAATATCAACACCACATTTCACTGCACCATTTTTATAGAAATGTTCATATGTATCAAACTGGGGCGGTTTGAGGTGACAATCTTCATAGTAAGGCAGAAACAGTTGCAGCAACGAATGGAAGTACTTTTCAGGGTTTTTTGTGGGAGAAAATCTGGGATACCTCACGACAGCAGGTTCAGTTCGGGTCCTTCGTTTCACAAAACCACAATTGTTGTTGAGCTGTATAATGTCATGTGAATCTTTTTCAGTCGGAACCTGTGACTTTGATAGAACCCTGTATTCAGAACAAAAACTGGCCAGGCATAAATCCTCAAATTGTTCATTCTGGGGTCTGCTCTTATACCTCTCAATCACATTGGTCATCCAAATGCTGCTTTCATCATTACACTGAGCTTTAGTTTGGAGGACATGCAATGGAAAACTCATCCTAACAGGATTATCACCTACTGGAATGAACTGTACGTCACGAGAGCATTCTTTCAAGTGCATGTGTGTTAATCGATACACTGCTTCTTGGGCTGAAACTTCTCTGTTGTGTAGGTATACACTTCCAAGCTGTTTGAATGCTGCTTTTGCATCAAGGTTGCCATTCATTGACTCGTCTTGGGCACGTTGTAAGAGCAAACCCATTTCCTGTTCTGCTTTTGTGATGTACGACAGTATGTAGACCACAACTGAAAAGGCATCTGTGACATACTGGATATCCATGTTGCCTTGCCAAGCACGGAGTAAGTCCTTGTTGTACTGGTTCACCCAAATGTCTCCAGGATTTCGTTTCAGGACAATGCTTTTCTTTTTGGAACATATGTTGTATGCCCTTTCAAACAAACCTTGATCTATCCCCAGAGACTCAAAAAATGCATCGGCTGTATCAAAATTCATGTCAGGCATGGTCAACGCAGTTTTAACATTCTTTATTATTGCACCCGCACTTGTATTGTCATCATTGCCATTCAAGTCCTCACAGTTACCGCCTCTTGTGATGAAAGTACAGCTTGATGGTGGCCGTGGGAAGTTGAACCTGCACACTGTGTTTTTCTTGCGGCAAGTCTTAGAGTGTCTTGTGCTGTGCCTTTGTACGCTGCTCACAACCTCGTTAAGCTCTGCATCAGTTTCTGGTGGAATCTCACAGGTGATGTATGTATCTATGAACTGTGCCACTTCATCATCACTCTCTTTATCAATCTTGGGAGCATTTTCAACCCAAAAGAGACAGTGGACATGAGGAGAACCACGCTGTTGAAATTCAACACGATAAAAGTAGTCCTTTATTTTCCCTATGGGTTCTGCTGGTGACATGATTACATCACGGAGAAAGCAATGCCATCGGTGATCAAACATTCTTGCCACTGTCACAGGGTTTCGACGTATGAGTCCACATTTGTCAGACCAATCAAGATCGTCAACAGACGTTTGTTTACCTTCTATTCTTAGAATAGAGTTCAGCATTTCAGGCCATCTCAAATCTGCAGAGCTAAAAGATGCAAAGAATGTGGGTATGGAGAGTTGTCTTATCATGGCAAATAAATCTTTCTGAACTGACATCCAGTATGGAGGTGTGCCACGAATTCCTCGTAAGAACTTGTATCCTTCGTCATTGCGCAATATTTTACCCAATGAATCTGAGTCCAACAACATGTCTGGCGATGCATCTTTCAGAAAGGAGTTGCCGCCACCTTTGCGTAATGCCACTGATACACTAGATACAACTTGATGCACCTCTGATATGTATTGTGCGTAAAAAATGAAGTCTGTGTTCTGTGCAAAACGGCCATCTGCATTCAGAATGCGTGTATTCAGGTAACGTGACAGAGTTATTTTGGACTCTCTTTCATCATGGAATGTAGGTCCACCAGATGGATACAAAACAGGGAAACATTTTGCCTCGTTGGTTTTATCAGACAGCAACCTCACTGGACTGTTACCTTCACCTGGTGCCACATTAAGTATATCCTGAAAATTCTGATCAATGATCTCTGAACCCAGATCGACAGGTTGTAATGATGTATCTGACAAAAGCCCATTCTGGTCTTTGACATAAGTTACGTCTTCCTCTGCTTGCTCTTCAGGAACATTTTCATCATCACTGTTATCAGGTGTTTCCTGTTTGGTACTTTCCTCATGCTGGTCAGTGCCATTCAGAGAGTTTGCCCATTCGTCATTCATAGTCACATCACCATACCACTTATTGTTTGCCATCAAATACCTCAGTGCATTTCTGACACGATCAGTGTGGACATACATGTACTCATAATGACCTTTATATGTCAATTTGCGTTTCAGTTTCACTCTTACCATCTTGTCATCACATTCATTTCTTGGGAGTATATTTGTCACAGTTGTGTTATTAACAGGAACAGAGACGCAAGGACCATGGCAAGCTCTCTGGCGGCCTCGAGGCAAACACAACAACTTCATGAAGGGAATGTGACGTGCAATGAGATGTTGTTCCAAAGAATTCAGACATTTAAGTTCTGCTGGAATATCATCCAAATGCATGTTGTTGGTGACACTCTCTTCGGGAAGTTTTCCTCCAAGTATTTTTCGATGACATGTATGGCAAATCCATAATTTGCTTGATGGACTATCAGACAAATGGCACCTCTGCTCACATCCAACACCACACACATGTAAATATTGCAATGTTATGCATCTATTAGCCAATGCAGCCACTTCTACTCGTTTGCTTTCATAGCAATGTCTTTTACACTCAACCACTTGCTTCCTGAAGAGTAAACGGTGACAGACTGAGCATACATATTCAGGACCACGGCTGACCTCCTGACGAAAATGACCAACAGCAAAGTTAATGTCTTCCTGTTTCTTTTGCCACTTTGCATAACTGTCACAACTACGTTTTATTTTATTTGCACGGATGTTGTTTTCTCTGTATGCCTTCTTGCTTGCCTCTTTTTTTTGTTTTTGAAAGCTAATGCTGTTATTGTATTTGGTACGACAATAACCACGGACAAGGGTCTGAAATGTATTGTTTGTCTTATATTTGGCTTTAGAGTAATCACGGACAATTTTCTGGAAAGGCATGTTTGTCTGATATTTGGCTTTAGAGTAACCACGGACGAGATTCTGGAATGGCCTGTTGGTTTTATATTTGGCTTTAGAGTAACCACGGACGAGATTCTGGAATGTCTTGTTTGTCTTATATTTGGCTCTTGAATACCTACGTACCATTTCTTGAAAGGTGGAATTGTTCTTATATTTCATTTTAGAGCTGTCACACTTCAATTTCAGATATTCAGGATCAGACAAATACTTATTCCGAACATATGCACGCTTTTTCTCTCTGTAATCGCTGTCATTGTGATATCGCCGGCGATCTTTTTTTGCTTTCACATTTTCTGATTCATCGTTCAACTTTCTTTTTCGTGTTAACCTCAACTTGTCATCAATATTTACAGGCTGGCATGTTCCTGCGCAACGTCTTGCATCTTTGTGTTGAACACATGTTACAACCTCATAATGATTGCCAGTGTGATTTAAATAGACGCAATTATCTCTACATGTCTGTGAGTCTGTAGGCCTGTGCATATTCCATCTTCCATCATTGAAAGTGAAGATAGTTGTTTGCAACAAGTCAGCAGCAGCAAAAATATCAATTTCTTTTGCCCATGAACCACAGTAATAGATCCTTGATTTAGTGACATAATCCTGCACAGATGTGTATTCTTCCCTCAGATATGTTTCAAATTTGGTTCCGTTTCTCTGAAGGTGTTGCACGACAGCCCGTCTTATTTTCAAATGCTTGTCTTCATTGTGGCAAATACTAAAGGCTAGGCTACGGTAAAAGCAATTCCCATCAGGTTTTATACTTTTTATCTTACAGGGACATCCCATGTCATCAATATCAGTTGTTGCCATTAGGCCTACATCAACATTTCCATGTTGAAGCTCTAAACATGTGCACAGTGCATCCTGGTCCTGACGAGTTAAAGGTTTAAAAGCATGTTTGGGAACTCTTACATCACTTATAATGACATCAGTTGCCTGCAAATTACACTTTAAAGGTTGAAAAGACTGTTCGTCCGTTCCTGCATCAATAAGAATGACATCGTCTGTTGCAATTTTGTTTCGCTTAACACCCTTACTGGGAACTCGTCTCAAAACGTCACTGTAGAGTGGTCTACTGTTTACATTAGAACCATTTGTGTCTGGTATGGTCTGTGAACATTCTGTGCCACTTGTGAAATTAGCTGCAACTGTAGACGACCCACTTACAACTCGTTCACACACTTTAGGCTTCACCACATCGCTGTATAGTGGACGGCAACTTGCAGAGCTCGTTGAACAGCTGGATGAATCGTCCATCTGGGCATTGGTATCAGTTATTACTGTGACTCCAGTTACCTCAAACCTTGGTGTGCTCACGCCAAAAGATCTTGCGAAGTCGTAAACAAATGTGACCAGGGAGTGTATAGAGCTTAAGTATGCAACACAACTTGTCCTCTCACCTTTCTGGTTGATGTATCTGTTAGCGTGTGAATCAACAAACGCAAACCTTGCTCCTGCATTCACTACAGCACATGTGTTAGCACAAATGGTTAACAAACAAGCATCATTGCTAAACAGCGCCCGCTGCAGTGCTACATCAAAAGGCATGGCAACATCACGCAAAGCATCGTCATAGTCCTCAACCTGAATAAATCCAGTGTAAGAATCAGCAAAGTTTATTGAGAAATCACAATTCCACACTTCATATTGTCTAGGCAATTCAGACACAGCAATGTAACCCCTTCCTTGGTCTCTTATTTTACCCTGTGCACTCATTGACCTGTAAAGAACAGTTCCCTTAATCAAAACATCATCAAGATCTCGAGTTTCCCAACTCCACACGTTCTTCATCTTGGACTTCAAAACAGCAGTCAAACTGATGGCACCACACTGCTTGTTGCGCACATTTCCAAACCGTGAATCGCCTTGATGAAAGGACCCCATCAGCACAGATCTCTCTGGGAAGTCAACAGATTCATTCAAAGAACAATCAGTAGCATTATTTTCTTTCACATTACTTGACAATGAGTTTACAACAGAGTCATGGCACATATTCAGAGAGTTGGTAGAGTTTGTTTGAGAGTTGGTAGAGTTTGCTTGTATTGCGTCCGAAGACTGTAACTGGCATTGTAACTGGCATTGTAACTGGCATTGTAACTGGCAGTCCGAAGACTGTATAGCGTCCGAAGACTGTGTGTGGGCTTTTTTACGAGGACGCCCAACCTCGTCACAGGAGACCAAGTCAACCTGCGCCACCGGGGACCTCTTGCTCGGCACCTGTAACACAGAAAACCCATCATAAGGTTACCAAGTCTAACATATCATACTTCTTTAATAATTTCATCATTAAAGCAACTAATATACACATACTTTCAGAACAGTAATGCATATATATTTAGATCATAAATATTCAGCAACTTCTTAAAAGGAAATATGGCGAGTTTTCATATAGATCTCCGTTTCTCATGGGTCACCGAGTACTGTTGTTATGAAACAAAATCAAAACAATCAGTTTTTCCTAGCTCGAGTTGCTACAACCAGCAGCTACCGGTAAAAACAAACGTTTTCATTTTTTGTACCGTCAATACTTGGTCACCTTGAGAAACGTAGATCTATGTAAGAACTCGCTGGATTTCTCCTTTAAATTAGACATGCAGCACATCCTTCATTAAAATACATTCAAAATGTAAGCGGCATTTCAAGTAAACATACAAACTACTGTAAATAGGAATTGGGAGAAACATAAAATGTGCTCAACATTACATGTTTCCTATTAGACACAATCATAATACATCAGGACAGATAGTTCAGCTCAACAGCCTGACCTCAGTAGACCTCAAGTCAGCCTGTCTCTTCTTGGCCGCCTTGGACCGCTTGTTAGGAGGCGCCATCTGAAAAACACACAGAAAACACATCAGAAATCGCATACGTTACACTGAAATATTTTCATCAGTTCTGTTGAAAGCAGGCTTGTGCACAATTCCAAATTTTAGAATTCAATTCAATTAATGAATTAGAATTGGCCCCACCCCACAGGATGTTGAATTTGAATGACAGGAAGTGGAATTCAAATTCATGGCAACACACAACAGGACAAATGTATTGAATCTCACATACATTCAGTTTTGGGAAGGTTAGTTTGGAAATGTAATTGGTTACTGTTTTCAATTATAAGTTGTGTGTTTGTTGCGATCATATCTGACATATATTGTGAAACTTCATTGTTAAACACTACCCTTAAATTATGCATATGAATTTATTTGAATTTCAATTCTACTTCCTTTAATTCAAATTTGAATTGTAATTCTACATCCTGTTTTTGACCTCAATTCAAATTCAAGAATTGAATTGGAATTTAGGAGTCATTCTCAATTCAATTCTGAATTTTGCACAAGCCTGGTTGAACAGGCAATAACAATGTACATATTTACATCATAAGGACTCTAAATTCTCAACTTAAGACAGCCTTCTTCTACTTAATTTAAACCAAGTACATTCAAAAGTTCAACTATACAACAATTAAAAACATGAGCAAAGCATACTGAAAGCAAAAAATACTAATCTTTTCTCAGATAAAGAATCAAGCTTAGCATCAGATGTTTAACATGTTTCACAATAAAATCCTACACACAATAATTACTACTTACATAGTGCAAAACACTGACCAGATGTTCAAACATTTTAAATAATTGAAAAACAAGGTGTCGAATCACTTGTCAACTATGTCACAAGTGCAAATTACAGTCACCTCACACAGCCTTGAACTGTCGTTGACACATTGGTGGCAATGCCAAAGACAGTGCTGTGTCAAATTAGGCTGCCCTGCAAGTTCTGCTACCGCGCAAGTAGTTTCAGTAGAAGTACTCTAGATTTTGCTATCTCAATGTACAATATTTCATATCTAACATTTATCAAAATGCTAACCTAAAAACAAACAAACAAAATAAAAAAAAACTCAGGTGTCAACCTGTTCCACCTCACTGTTTTGATAAGATAGTGCTGTTCCTGAACATGAACACTGAATAGTGGTGGCTTAGTAACACCATTTCACTTACATCCTTAAACAGAACAGTGCCAAATGTATCAATTTGTGCTACAGCATCTCTCCACAACCTACAATTTTGCTTCTCTGATTTCATGTGCAAGGGTAGCCCACACTGCATTCATCAAAAGGGGTGATATGTTGCTTTATAGCTATTATTAATCTGCAAAACGAATTGACATCTGGAGGATTGTTACATACCATTAAGCCTACACACAAGTAGCATGAAATCGAACCTGTTGCACACATTTACAGCTACACCAGAGTTAGGCATGCACATTCTTGAGCTAAAGTAGAAGGCATATGACACAGGAATAAAACTAATGTATCTGTCAATCCAGCGTAAAAGGTTTCTAAATTCCCCTAGAAGTTGTACTGTTTATGTGATAGTATGCAACATAAAAGCCCTGAAACTTTTAGCACTTACCTTTACTATAGGTCAAAAAGCAATCCAAAATCTGGAAAGCATTTAATATATATATATAGGTTATGAAAGTTACAAACTTAGCATTTACAATGACAGATATGTACTTTAAACGTGTGGTTTGGCTTGTAACCATTCTTAAAATCCACCAATAAACTCTTCCAATGTATACATAAACATGCTTGAAACATTCAGTTAACATGAAAACTAGCAGAATTGTTAAATTGATGTAAAACTAGGAAATTAGCTACCTAAAAGGCATGCAGGACCTGCCACATTCTGTATTGAGCCAGGAGGAAATCTGTATACTATGCCTTCAAAATTTACTGACAGCCTCATAACTCATAGATATGTTTCATTATAAAACATGCATATTTTCATTGAATACACCCAAACTACTAATCATACAGGACTGTATGGCATTGCATTCAAGACTGTTAACACCAAAATATACATCTAGTCCCATATCTAAAGCCATGATCTAAACCCAAACAAGACACCTCATAATAGTCATGGCATTGGTTGTCAGAGATAAAAACGTTATACATTTAATTTACCCCTAAAAAATACTATTGTGCAATAGGGCGTTTGACAAATGCATATAATAATAATTTAGACCAGGTAGCGTGCAACGAAACTGTTTGTCGCCTTGTGTGACCTTTCGCAATACGCCAGTTCAAGAGTCTTTTCGCCATAACTTACCCTCATAGCAATATATTTACCGCCAGAAACATTCCCCCCTCGCGTTTGAATGCTTGCTGCCAAACCACACCAATTTAACCTAGGCTATATCAAGATTAATTAAAGATTTACGATTAATTAAATAACTGTTTCTTAAGAATTACACATGCTTGCCTGCCTTCACAAATGGTCTTGCTGAGCCAATATCAACTCATCTTCGCTAACGTTATGTTCTCCCTTTAGCTGCAAACACTGCTAGTCTGCCTCTGATTTTAATAGCAGACAACGTGAACTTGCATTCCTAACTGAGATGACTCAAAAACCAACTCAACCGACTAATAATGTAGCAGCTAACACGTTTTCTAACACGGTTATTGAAGAAGCAGATGTGAGTTCAAACAATACAAGGTTGACGTTAATTGCTATCCAACAACGCTAGCCTACAGCATGGCTGAAGCATCGTCCCAGTAATAACGTTAGCTGCTAATAACCTTTGACTGTATTTGATACAACGTTGTTCATGAGATAACGGCCAGTTCTCAATCGGATTAACATTTTTGATTTATTAACGTTACGAATTCACATTTACACAACCGCTACCGTTCCTGCCTGAGTTTATCGTTCATAGTGTGACACGAACACGTTAACAAATGTAACAAAGGTGGCTATCTAGAGGCATATAAACATATTTTAATATTTTCGTGAGTTTATTCTGTTATAAATAACGTTACCTCAAAACCAAATATACCGACATATCAATTAATTTTCACGAGACATTACAGACACGTCTTACCTTCAGCCAGCAATCACCGAAAAGGAAGATGGCTCGTGATTACAGGCGAACTATTATTACTCGTCATAATAAAAGTCCCTAAACCTTTTTCAACTTAATTTGCCATCTCCTGATATCAAAATATTCAAAAGATAACCAAATGTACCATCCACACAGTGGATTAAATAAAATTACTAAAAATGAACATTTCAGTTAGGCTACCAGCTAAATAAAAGCACCAGATTTTGCATGAGACTTCTATTCTCCATGGTTTATGGCAAATATACTAAATGTGTTTCTCTTTAGGCTATTCATTTTATAAAAAATCAATTCATGTTGTTTAACTAGAGTGGCTACTTATGTAAGTATAACCAACCATTGCAAATCCCTGCACTGTCATGTTCGCACTTTGCCCACAGCTAACAGCCTACGGAAGAGCTTTGCTGCCACCAACTGGACAATAAAAATACCAGATTATTTAATCTGGAGAGTCAAACTCAAAAACACTATTGCATAAACTATAGAAACACAAAGTATAGCTTTGCTTAACCTAAGTCTGCTTAGCTTAATATATCACGCAGTGTTGCATCTAAAATGCATCTACAATTTTGAGTTATTACGGCTTTTCAGTTTTCTTGTAGGCTAGATAAATCATGGAATAGTCAAATGTAAAATCAATTAAAAAATCTTCCACATCAAGTCACACCGATATCTGCCTGAGGTCTTGTAGGCCTACTTTATAAATGAACCATCCTTCGCTCTAAATAGGCTACAGCTTCGTAGCCCAGCTACCTTTAGTCAATAAACTAAAAGGCAAAACCCCAAAAGCATTAATTATATAATGGCCTATACAGTAGTCATGTAGACTAAATATGAAGCTTTTATTGTTTTAAAATCAATTAGTTCATATTGACTACTAAGGCTACGCTAAATGAATCCTGCTTGTGGCCCTCGATTGACATGGCAACAAGCCTGTGCATTGTTTTTCTATGTAGGAGTTCAGTGGGATTCATGTGATGTTGGCACTACAGATGACCTAATACTAAATGAGGTCTACATATGATAATACAAGCCAAATAAACTCAATTTAGACTGAGACTTTGCATTACCTATACACATTTGCGTCCTTTTTTCATTGTTCTTTCATTCAATTCAAGGTTTACCGCTAGGCAATATGAGAAAATGCAATTAATTCTGTGCATTCAATAGGCTATTAAAATTTTCACAACTCAACGACCAAAAGCTAAGCTTCATCAAAATGTGTTAGTCTAACTGTGACCATTTTCACCTTTGAGTGACCATTTTCACCTTTGAGTCAAAACGCAAAACAATTGCTTAACAAACACAAAACTTTATTAATGCAATGAACAGGCAAGAACACCAGTTTAAGTCCCAAAAAACATGAAATGCCAAAAGCGCTCGCAACATAAGTCAAACATTTTCAAACAACCGCATGGATTTTCCCCCTAAAACACATTGGCATGACAAAAAAAAACACCCATCAGTCAAAGTCCTTGGACTGGGCCATCAATTGCTCCAGCGCATTTGGGTCCGCGTCCTGGGCCAACAATTGCTCCGGCACATTTGAGTCCGTTCTCGCGTCCGGGGCATTCCCCTGATCGCTTGGCTCGGTTTCTTTCGCGGCGCCGCGGACTTCTTCTGCTTGTTTCCCGAACCGCACAACCAGACCCCCTTCGTTCACGGTCACGTCCAACTTGGACAGTGACATCACCTGGTCCTCCAAAGCTCGTCCGTCGTGAGCGCTGCAGGTGAGGTAGTTGTCCCTGACGTAATTGAACACTGAGGAATTTGTCAGGGTCATGGTGCGCTCCTCCCCGTGTCCCCCGATCACGACCAGCACTCCAGAATAGGAAATGGTGTAGGAGTTTGCACGCTGGAGGAGACCGCAGCGGTCGCAGCGGTGAGTGGGCGACCTGGGGGCCACGTTTTCCTTGCTTGCGTGACACCTATGCCATCTCAGCTTGGCGACGATTTGCACCCCCGTCACAGGTCCGCTCACGGTCTGACTGGCCCTGGCGGACACCGACCTCAGCGACGCGGGCTGCCCCACCTCCGCGATGGCCGTGATTACCGTGGATGGAGTGGTCGTCAGGACGGTCCGGTCCTCCTCCTTCCTGGTGGACAAAGTGGCGAAGCGGTACGATCTGCCCTCATGCACGGACAAGATGTGGTGTTCCCACACGGTCAGCGCTGTCTGCCCGGTGGAGTCGCAGATCTCGAACGATTTCAGTTCGCAGGGCAGGCCGTTGACTGGAACGATCCTGCTGGCCGTGGCCTGGAGCATCTTGGCCTCGATCACGCCCACCTGTTGAAAACAACACAGGCACAAACAAAAGTCGCATTAGCCTACTACAGACCGAGCCTCTCGCCAAACGCCTTCTCATTTTCACTCAGCTCAAAGGCTTTCCAGAAGCGCCACACTTACTCGCTGCCTCGGACCAAGACCCAAAACCTCCTCGACGGTCATCTTGCCAGCGGACCGAGGCTCCCTCCGCAGGAATGGCAGGTCATCCGACGGCTCCACTCTGCTGCCGTGGGACAGGATCACGTCGTACCCCCCGGGATTGCCGTAGCCTGTGGACACAGAATTAAAAGAAATTCGCAAGAAAAAGCATTCGCCCGTAACAGCCAATCGAAATTGGTGGCAAAGCCACCAAACAGGAAATTACCTTGTAACTCAGCCAATCTTGGGTTGTTTGTTATGGAAATTGCTGTGACTGCTTAATGCTATATACCTGATGCAACTGCATTGAGTTACATGGCAAATTTGGACTGCTGAACTAACTGCTTGGCCCCCTCATTGCTGCTTGCAGCTATATTTATTATTATTCCGCCATTGAAGTCAATGGCAGCCCATAGAACCGTCTGGTGAAAAGTTGTGAAATTTGGCACACTGATTAGGGACAGTCCCATGATTAATGTCACCAAGTTTCATGATGGCACCTAGAGCACTCTAGCGCCACCAACAGGCCAAAGTTGGACGTGCGTTCACGCACGTAACTTTTGACCCGTATGGCCGATTGTCAAAAATGAGGTATCGTTGGAATCCTTGGACCAAGCCGAGTTCAACGCACCCTATGACGTCATTTTCCGCCATGATGGATTTTCCGCCATATTGGATTTTAGTGAAAGTGAAACTAAAACTTCACAGGTCACAAATTTTGTCCGATCGTCACCAAACTTGACACACATGCTCTTCAGACCAAGCCGCACAAAAGTTATTCTTTTTCGTCTTCGGAACTAAAACCGTTCGCGCGTAACAGCCAATCGAAATTTGCGGCGAAGCCGCCAAACAGGAAGTGAGCTCATATCTCAGCAACCCATTGATCTATCATAACCAAACTAAGTCCATGGACTCAGGACCCAATCAGGGGGACGCTCAAGAAATTTGGTGACCTTTGACCTCTAGGGGGCGCTGTAATTAAGAAACATGCCTTTTGGCCTGTAGCTGCAGTTGTGCTTAGAATTGAAACCCACTAGTGGTGTCTGGTACTACTGTTGAAGGTCCTTAGGCCGACCCAAGCCAACTTGTGATGTCATCGTAATTGATTCGGCCGCCATATTGGATTTAATCAAAAACACGTACACGTTTTTGCAGGTCACAAATTTCAGCGGATCCTCACCAAAATTGGCAGAGACCATCTACAGACCATGCCTGATGAGTGCATTGCTTTCTGGAACAATTGACAGAGGCATTGGCCTGTACCAGCCAATCAAAATTTGCGGCGAAGCCGCCAAACAGGAAGTGATGTCATATCTCAGCAACGCTTTCATGTATCAAAACCAAACTTAGTACATGTACCTCAGACCACATCGGGAGGATGCTCAAGAAATTTGGTGACATTTGACCTCTAGGGGGCTCCGTAATTGACAAAAATGCATTTTGGTCAGTAGTTGCTGATGCGCATTATTTTGCAATGGAAGTCAATGGCAGCCCATAGAACCGTCTGGTAAAAAGTTATACAATTTTGCACACTAATTGGGGACAGTCCAATAATTCATTTCACCAAGTTTCATGCCGGCACCTCAAGCGCTCTAGCGCCACCAACAGGCCAAAGTTGGACTTGTGTTTACGGACGTAACTTTTGACCTGTTGACCCGAATGGCAAAATGAGGTATCATTGAAATCCTTGGGCCAAGCCGAGTTCAACACACCCTATGACGTCAATTTTTGACCTCTGTGTTTAAATCACAGCAAGTGTGATCATATCTCAGTCAATTTTTTATTTTTGATGTGAAACTGATGACAGCAAGTTCCATCTAGTTCATTCTAATGTGTGCTTGCAAGGGTGGGACGGGGTGGGATGGGCAGGGGCGGTTGCGGCGGTGGGCTGGCAGGGGGAGGGGGCGGCGACACTCAGCCCTGGTTCAGCCCCACAAAATCAGTTATGTTTTGATGTGAAACTTGACCTTGTAACTCAGCCAATCTTGGGTTGTATAGCATGGAACTTGCTGTGACTGCTTAAGGCTATATGTCTGATGCAACAGCATTGACTTACATGGCAAATCTGGCCTGCTGATCTCACTGCTTGGCCCCCTCATTGCTGCTTGCAGCTATATTTATTGGGGGCCAAGCAGCAAAGCTGCGAGGCAACCATTGTGTTTCTATTTGTTCTTATTGGGGGCCAAGCAGCGAAGCTGCGAGGACCTCATTGTGTTTCTATGTTTTCTTCCCTATTATTATTATTATTCCGCCATGGAATTCTATGGCAGCCCATAGAACCGTCTGGTGAAAAGTTTTGAAATTTGGCACACTGATTAGGGACAGTCCCATGATTAATGTCACCAAGTTTCATGATGGCACCTAGAGCACTCTAGCGCCACCAACAGGCCAAAGTTGGACGTGCGTTCATGCACGTAACTTTTGACCCGTATGGCCGATTGTCAAAAATGAGGTATCGATGGAATCCTTGGACCAAGCCGAGTTCAATGCACCCTATGACGTCATCTTCCGCCATGATGGATTTTCCGCCATATTGGATTTTAGTGAAAGTGAAACTAAAACTTCACAGGTCACAAATTTTGTCCGATCGTCACCAAACTTGACACACATGCTCTTCAGACCAAGCCGCACAAAAGTTATTCCTTTTCGTTTTCAGAACTAAAACCGTTCGCGCGTAACAGCCAATCGAAATTTGCGGCGAAGCCGCCAAACAGGAAGTGAGCTCATATCTCAGCAACCCATTCATCTATCATAACCAAACTTAGTCCATGGACTCAGGACCCAATCAGGGGGATGCTCAAGAAATCTGGTGACCTTTGACCTCTAGGGGGCGCTGTAATTAAGAAACATGCCTTTTGGCCTGTAGCAGCAGTTGTGCTTAGAATTAAAACCCATTAGTGGTGTCTGGTACTACTGTTGAAGGTCCTTAGGCCGACCCAAGCCAACTTGTGATGTCATCGTAATTGATTCGGCCGCCATATTGGATTAAATCAAAAACACAAAAAAGTTTTGGCAGGTCACAAATTTCATCTGTTCCTCACCAAAATTGGCAGAGACCATCTTCAGACCATGCCTGATGAGTGCATTGCTTTCTGGAACAATTGACAGAAGCTTTGGCCTGTACCAGCCAATCAAAATTTGCGGCGAAGCCGCCAAACAGGAAGTGATTTCATATCTCAGGAACGCTTTCATGTATCAAAACCAAATTTAGTACATATACCTCAGACCCCATCGGGAGGACGCTCAAGAAATTTGGTGACATTTGACCTCTAGGGGGCACCGTAATTGACAAAAATGCATTTTGGCCAGTAGTTGCTGATGCACATTATTTTGCAATGGAAGTCAATGGCAGCCCATAGAACCGTCTGGTAAAAAGTTATACAATTTTGCACACTAATTGGGGACAGTCCAATAATTCATTTCACCAAGTGTCATGCCGGCACCTCAAGCGCTCTAGCGCCACCAACAGGCCAAAGTTGGACTTGTGTTTACGGACGTAACTTTTGACCTGTTGATCCGAATGGCAAAATGAGGTATCCTTGGAATCCTTGGGCCAAGCCGAGTTCAACACACCCTATGACGTCAAGTGTTGACCTCTATGTTTAAATCACAGCAAGTGTGATCATATCTCAGTCAATCTTTTATTTTTGATGTGAAACTGATGACAGCAAGTTCCATCTAGTTCATTCTAATGTGTGCGTGCAAGGGTGGGACGGGGTGGGATGGGCAGAGGCGGTTGCGGCGGTGGGCTGGCTGGGGGAGGGGGCGGCGACGTTCAGCCCCACAAAATCAGTTATGTTTTGATGTGAAACTTGACCTTGTAACTCAGCCAATCTTGGGTTGCATGGCATGGAACTTGCTGTGACTGCTTAACCCTTAAGAACGTACCGTCACACTGGTGTGACAGCCGTTAACTATCCGTAAAAGCGTACCGTCACACTTTTGTGTTTGGAATGTTGCTACATAAGTATTCTAATTGCTGCTTAACAATGGGCTACCACTGGTTGGCTAACATGGGCTGACATTGTACATTCTCAAAGTCAAAGATGGTCTCTCGCAAATCACTTTGCCACTACCATTTTGTTATGTCCACATTTTGCAGATCTAGTTTATATTATGATTGTGTGGTCGGGCTATACATGACAAAATCCACGGAAGTGGCAAGTATTGGGAAGACGTTTATTTACAGGAGGCTACAAATGTTGCTAACTTCACTGCCATTTATTGCCATATTTCTGAATGTCAGTCATTACACCAAGCACAATAAAACAAGCAAAATTAGTGATTTTTCTAAATTAAATGATGATGTTATTCAGTGTTTAGTCAAATCTCATGGCCACTGATAAGATGAAAATCAAAATGACCGCGAAATGTACGGAATGCTGGAAACAAACATCGTTCATTCACAAGCTATGTAGCTTTCAGTAACGCACGGGTCAGGAAACATAGTTTGCTACATTCATGACATTAAAACTCGCACAAGAAATGCGCATACATCTTTATCTTGTCCCATTATAATCACAGCTTTATTTGCGCAATAGCAGTGCATTCATCAAGTCCGTCAATGCAAAACATTACAGCAACCGGCATCTCGATGTTCATTCATTGTTCATCGTTCATTCATCGTAGTATTTACAGACGCTATACAATTTCATCGATAATATTAGTCATGGCACATTTGAAAAGGCGTCAGCTTACTGATGAAGAGATCAGGGTTATTTTTACATCTAATGACGACTCTGATGTGGACATTGAACATCCGTCTGAGGTAAGAGTAGAGATATTCGCGTGTCCTGTTATCCTCGTGACAATTGTAACACGTTGTCAGCGCGACTTAATTTGCGTAATCAGGTGCATGCATGCAACACATCTGATCACATGATGAAAGCATGTGTGTGTGTGGTACTTTGCAATATTCACGTGAAATAAAACAGACCAGGGGCCTCATGTACAAAGCTTGCATACGCACAAAAATGCTGCGTACGTCACTTCTCACGCTCACGTCCGGATGTACGAAGGCTGACTTGAACGTGAGAATGTGAGGTCCTCCACGCAAACTTCATGTCTGGCGTAGGCCTACGCACATTTCCAATGTGTATCGTCAGTTGGCGACACTTAGAGGCAATGCAGCGCAACAACATTAGTTGATCGCGAGTCTAGGCCTTTATTTGCACAGTATATTGTGAAACGTGGGTTATTAAAAATGATAACACTTCGAAAGTAGGCCTTTGTGTCTATATTTAAATGGACATACAACATGCGCAAATTCTACTAAGTTATGCAACAACCTATCTAATGACAACTGTAGACTTATTAGCGGATCAGAATTAAAAGGGAATGTGAAACCTAGCCTACACAGAGGCGATATTTGGTTACACGATTGTTGATGACTGGCTTATCAAACATTTCAGATTTTGAAGAGCTTTCCACAAAACAAATGGGGTCGGCTTCACGCATTTGCCCATGCCTTAAAATGTGCCGAGTGTTTTCCCTTCATATATCCGATAGTTTTCATTTGAAAGAAATACATATGGGACAGGATCATGCATGTGAATAGATAGCTTATATTCACGCTTATTATAGTCAGCCTATTTCCCTTAGTGTGATTGACTGCATAGGATACTTTGACTTTCCTCGAGTAAGCATTCGCATTATTGTTGTCACACTTGTGTGCAAATATAGGGATATGATCCAGAAATCGTAATGTTGTAGCGATGTGGCCTGGATCGACTTCGTTTATTCCACCTCGAGTGCGCGATGCGTGGTAGCCTACTTGGACATGATTAATTTAATGTTTTTTTTAATTAATGCAGTTGTGTTGTAATGGTTCAAATACTTCACCTACTTGCAGACAGACCAATAATTCTGCCACAGTCTCTGACCCTATAGCTGCCACTGCTCGTGCTACGCTCTGCCAGTACTGTTTTTTTGTTTGTTATTAATTACAGATGATAAAGACGTAAGATTCTTGCCATTTCATCGGATAAACACTTCTATCTCGCATCCGCACTTTTTTTTTTTATTATTAATTTGATGATTTTAATTATTAAACTTTGGAGCAGGTTCGAGTATGGATCCACAAATTAGTTTTCATTGTTATTAATATTGCGGGATAGGCCATTTTGTCTTTGCGGAGGTCTGCGCTCTCGAGTGGCTTTCTAGTTAGCATATTAAAATGAGTGTGATTGAGGGAGGAGAGAGGGTGGAGTGTAATGCTCGTGCATGTACGCTTAATTTCACGTTAATTGGGATGTACAAAGAAAAGCTGCGTGGAATGCTGCGTATGCACAGTTTCATACATCAGGATTTTGTTGTGCGTACGCTACTTTTCAGGTTTGCACGTACGCAATGTTTTAGTATGAAATCCACACAAGTCTTTGTACATTAGGCCCCAGGCCATGCTAACACTGCATAGATTGTAGGCCACCTAATAATGACTATAGAATGTCAGTGTAGAACGCTAGTGACGCAGCCCAAAAAACTCACCCAGTGGAGTACGTTGGTTTAAATAAAACCTACGTTCTTAAGGGTTAAGGCTATATGTCTGATGCAACGGCATTGACTTACATGGCAAATCTGGCCTGCTGAACCTACTGCTTGGCCCCCTCATTGCTGCTTGCAGTTATATTTGGGGGCCAAGCAGCGAAGCTGCGAGGCAACCATTGTGTTTGTTAGTTTTCTTATTATTATTATTATTCCGCCATGGAAGTCTATGGCAGCCCATAGAACCGTCTGGCAAAAAGTTGTGAAATTTGGCACACTGATTGGAGACAGTCCAATGATTCATGTCACCAAGTTTCATGTCGGCACCTCCCGCGCTCTAGCGCCACCAACAGGCCAAAGTTGGACTTGCGTTCACGCACGTAACTTCTGACCCGTTGACCCGATTGTCAAAAATGAGGTACCGTTGGAATCCTTGGACCAAGCCGAGTTCAACGCACCCTATGACGTCATTTTCCGCCATGATGGATTTTCCGCCATTTTGGATTTCATCAAAATCACTTAAAACGTATCAGAGGTCACACATTTTGTCCGATCGACACCAAACTTCATAGATATCATCTACAGACTATGCCTCATTAATGCATTGCTTTTTGTCTTCGGAACTAAAACCGTTCGCGCGTAACAGCCAATCGAAATTTGCGGCGAAGCCGCCAAACAGGAAGTGAGCTCATATCTCAGCAACCCATTGATCTATCATAACCAAACTTAGTCCATGGACTCAGGACCCAATCAGGGGGACGCTCGAGAAATTTGGTGACCTTTGACCTCTAGGGGGCGCTGTAATTAAGAAACATGCCTTTTGGCCTGTAGCTGCAGTTGTGTTTAGAATTAAAATGCACTAGTGGTGTCTGTTAATACTGTTGGAGGTCCTTAGGCCGACCCAAGCCAACCTGTGATGTCATCGTAATTGATTCGGCCGCCATATTGGATTTAATCAAAAACACGTACAAGTTTTCGCAGGTCACAAATTTCATCTGTTCTTCACCAAAATTGGTAGAGACTATCTTCAGACCATGCCTGATGAGTGCATTGCTTTCTGGAACAATTGACAGAAGCATTGACCTGTACCAGCCAATCGAAATTTGCGGCGAAGCCGCCAAACAGGAAGTGATTTCATATCTCAGCAACGCTTTCATGTATCAAAACCAAATTTAGTACATGTACCTCAGACCCCATCGGGATGACGCTCAAGAAATTTGGTGACATTTGACCTCTAGGGGGCACCGTAATTGACAAAAATGCATTTTGGCCAGTAGTTGCTGATGCGCATTATTTTGCAATGGAAGTCAATGGCAGCCCATAGAACCGTCTGGTAAAAAGTTATACAATTTTGCACACTAATTGGGGACAGTCCAATAATTCATTTCACCAAGTTTCATGCCGGCACCTCAAGCGCTCTAGCGCCACCAACAGGCCAAAGTTGGACTTGTGTTTACGGACGTAACTTTTGACCTGTTGACCCGAATGGCAAAATGAGGTATCATTGGAATCCTTGGGCCAAGCCGAGGTCAACACACCCTATGACGTCAATTGTTGACCTCTATGTTTAAATCACAGCAAGTGTGATCATATCTCAGTCAATCTTTTATTTTTGATGTGAAACTGATGACAGCAAGTTCCATCTACTGTAGTTCATTCTAATGTGTGCGTGCAAGGGTGGGACTGGGTGGGATGGGCAGGGGCGGTTGCGGCGGTGGGCTGGCTGGGGGAGGGGGCGGCGACACTCAGCCCTGGTTCAGCCCCACAAAATCAGTTATGTTTTGATGTGAAACTTGACCTTGTAACTCAGCCAATCTTGGGTTGTATGGCATGGAACTTGCTGTGACTGCTTAAGGCTATATGTCTGATGCAACGGCATTGACTTACATGGTTAATCTGGCCTGCTGATCTCACTGCTTGGCCCCCTCATTGCTGCTTGCAGCTATATTTGGGGGCCAAGCAGCGAAGCTGCGAAGGCACCCATTGTGTTTGTTAGTTTTCTTATTATTATTATTATTATTATTATTATTACGCTTCCGTCATTGAAGTCAATGGCAGCCCATAGAACCGTCTGGTGAAAAGTTCTGAAATTTGGCACACTGATTGGGGACAGTCTCATGATTAATTTCACCAAGTTTCATACCGGCACCTTGAGTGCTCTAGCGCCACCAACAGGCCAAAGTTGGATGTGCGTTCACGCACGTAACTTTTGACCCGTTGATCCGATTGTCAAAAATTAGGTATTGTTAGAATCCTTGGACCAAGCCGAGTTCAACGCACCCTATGACGTCAATTTCCGCCATGATGGATTTTCCGCCATTTTGGATTTCATCAAAAACACTAAAAAGTCTTCAAAGGTCACAAATTTTGTCCGATCGACACCAAATCTGACACACTTGATCTTCAGACCAAGCCTCACAAAAGTTATTCATTTTCGTCTTCGGAACTCAAACCGTTCGCCCGTAACAGCCAATCGAAATATGCGGCGAAGCCGCCAAACAGGAAGTGAGCTCATATCTCAGCAACCCTTGCATGTATCAAAGCCAAACTTGGTGCATGGACTCAGGACCCAATCAGGGGGACGCTCAAGAAATTTGGTGACCTTTGACCTCTAGGGGGCGCTGTAATTAAGAAACATGCCTTTTGGCCTGTAGCTGCTGTTGTGCTTAGAATTAAAACGCACTAGTGGTGTCTGGTAATACTGTTGGAGGTCCTTAGGCCGACCCAGGCCAACTTGTGATGTCATCGTAATTGATTCGGCCGCCATATTGGATTTAATCAAAAACACGTACGAATTTTCGCAGGTCACAAATTTCAGCGGATCCTCACCAAAATTGGCACAGAACATCTTCAGACCATGCCTTATCAGTGCATCGCTTTTTGGAACGATTGACAGTAGCATTCGGCTGTAACAGCCAATCGAAACTTGCGGCGAAGCCGCCAAACAGGAAGTGAGCTCATATCTCAGCAACCCTGCCATGTATCATCACCAAACTTACTACATATATTCATGACCCCATTAGGAGGACGCTCAAGAAATTTGGTGACCTTTGACCTGTAGGGGGTGCTGCAATTAGCAATGTTGCATTTTGATCTGTAGTTGCGATGTGTTTTATCGATCTTTTATTTTTGGAAGTGAAACAGATGACAACATATTCCATCCAGTCATTCTAATGCGTGCGTGGTAGGGCGGGGCGGGACGGGGTGGGATGGGCAGGGGTGATTAGGTGGGGGGGCTGGCTGGCGGAGGCGGTGGCAGTACTCAGCCCTGTTTCAGCCCTACAAAATCAGTTATGTTTGATGTGACACTTGTTGAAAGTGTTGATCGCGAGTGTCTGCTGAGTTCTATCTTGTCGCCGTGGCTACTCCGGCCTATACTGCTTGGCCCCCTCATTGCTGCTTGCAGCTATATTTGGGGGCCAAGCAGCGAAGCTGCGAAGGCACCCATTGTGTTTCTATGATTTCTTATTATTATTATTTAACATCTTTCCTCTGCCATTGAAGTCTATGGCAGCCCATAGAACCGTCTGGTAAAAAGTTGTGAAATTTGGCACACTGATTGGGGATAGTACATTGATTAATTTCACCAAGTTTCATGTCGGCACCTCGAGGGCTCTAGCGCCACCAACAGGCCAAAGTTTGACGTGCGTTCACGCACGTAACTTTTGACCTGTTGACCCGATTTTGAAAAATGAGGTAACGTTGGAATCCTTGGACCAAGCCGAGTTCAACGCACCCTATGACGTCATTTTCCGCCATGATGGATTTTCCGCCATATTGGATTTTAGTGAAAGTGAAACTAAAACTTCACAGGTCACAAATTTTGTCCGATCGTCACCAAACTTGACACACATGCTCTTCAGACGAAGCCGCACAAAAGTTATCACTTTTCGTCTTCGGAACTCAAACCGTTTGACCGTAACAGCCAATCGAAATATGCGGCGAAGCCGCCAAACAGGAAGTGAGCTCATATCTCAGCAACCCATTCATCTATCATAACCAAACTTAGTACATGGACTCAGGACCCAATCAGGGGGACGCTCAAAAAATCTGGTGACCTTTGACCTCTAGGGGGCGCTGTAATTAAGAAACATGCCTTTTGGCCTGTAGCTGCTGTTTTGCTTAGAATTAAAATGCACTAGTGGTGTCTGGTAATACTGTTGGAGGTCCTTAGGCCGACCCAAGCCGACTTGTGATGTCATCGTAATTGATTCGGCCGCCATATTGGATTTAATCAAAAACACGTACACGTTTTTGCAGGTCACAAATTTCAGCGGATCCTCACCAAAATTGGCAGAGAACATCTTCAGACCATGCCTTATCAGTGCATCGCTTTTTGGAACGATTGACAGTAGCATTCGGCTGTAACAGCCAATCGAAACTTGCGGCAAAGCCGCCAAACAGGAAGTGAGCTCATATCTCAGCAACACTGCCATGTATCATCACCAAACTTACTACATATATTCATGACCCCATTAGGAGGACGCTCAAGAAATTTGGTGACCTTTGACCTGTAGGGGGTGCTGCAATTAGCAATGTTGCATTTTGATCTGTAGTTGCGATGTGTTTTATCGATCTTTTATTTTTGGATGTGAAACAGATGACAACATATTCCATCCAGTCATTCTAATGCGTGCGTGGTAGGGCGGGGCGGGACGGGGTGGGACGGGCAGGGGTGATTAGATGGGGGGGCTGGCTGGCGGAGGCGGTGGCAATACTCAGCCCTGTTTCAGCCCTACAAAATCAGTTATGTTTGATGTGACACTTGTTGAAAGTGTTGATCGCGAGTGTCTGCTGAGTTCTATCTTGTCGCCGTGGCTACTCCGGCCTATACTGCTTGGCCCCCTCATTGCTGCTTGCAGCTATATTTATTATTATTATTATTATTATTCCGCCATTGAAGTCAATGGCAGCCCATAGAACCGTCTGGTGAAAAGTTGTGAAATTTGGCACACTGATTAGGGATAGTCCCATAATTAATTTCACCAAGTTTCATACCGGCACCTTGAGCGCTCTAGCGCCACCAACAGGCCAAAGTTGGACTTGCGTTCACGCACGTAACTTCTGACCTGTTGACCCGATTGTCAAAAATGAGGTATCGTTGGAATCCTTGGACCAAGCCGAGTTCAACGCACCCTATGACGTCATTTTCCGCCATGATGGATTTTCCGCCATATTGGATTTTAGTGAAAGTGAAACTAAAACTTCACAGGTCACAAATTTTGTCCGATCGTCACCAAACTTGACACACATGCTCTTCAGACCAAGCCGCACAAAAGTTATTCTTTTTCGTCTTCGGAACTAAAACCGTTCGCGCGTAACAGCCAATCGAAATTTGCGGCGAAGCCGCCAAACAGGAAGTGAGCTCATATCTCAGCAACCCATTGATCTATCATAACCAAACTAAGTCCATGGACTCAGGACCCAATCAGGGGGACACTCAATAAATTTGGTGACCTTTGACCTCTAGGGGGCGCTGTAATTAAGAAACATGCCTTTTGGCCTGTAGCTGCAGTTGTGCTTAGAATTGAAACCCACTAGTGGTGTCTGGTACTACTGTTGAAGGTCCTTAGGCCGACCCAAGCCAACTTGTGATGTCATCGTAATTGATTCGGCCGCCATATTGGATTTAATAAAAAATACGTACAAGTTTTCGCAGGTCACAAATTTCAGCGGATCCTCACCAAATTTGGCAGAGACCATCTTCAGACTATGCCTGATGAGTGCATTGCTTTCTGGAACAATTGACAGAAGCTTTGGCCTGTACCAGCCAATCAAAATTTGCGGCGAAGCCGCCAAACAGGAAGTGATTTCATATCTCAGCAACGCTTTCATGTATCAAAACCAAACTTAGTACATGTACCTCAGACCACATCGGGAGGACGCTCAAGAAATTTGGTGACATTTGACCTCTAGGGGGCTCCGTAATTGACAAAAATGCATTTTGGCCAGTAGTTGCTGATGCGCATTATTTTGCAATGGAAGTCAATGGCAGCCCATAGAACCGTCTGGTGAAAAGTTGTGAAATTTGGCACACTGATAAGGGACAGTCCCATGATTAATGTCACCAAGTTTCATGCCGGCACCTCAAGCGCTCTAGCGCCACCAACAGGCCAAAGTTGGACTTGTGTTCACGGACGTAACTTTTGACCTGTTGACCCGAATGGCAAAATGAGGTATCATTGGAATCCTTGGGCCAAGCCGAGTTCACACCCCCACTCACCCTATGACGTCAATTTTTGACCTCTGTGTTTAAATCACAGCAAGTGTGATCATATCTCAGTCAATCTTTTATTTTTGATGTGAAACTGATGACAGCGAGTTCCATCTAGTTCATTCTAATGTGTGCGTGCAAGGGTGGGACGGGGTGGGATGGGCAGGGGCGGTTGCGGCGGTGGGCTGGCTGGGGGAGGGGGCGGCGACACTCAGCGCTGGTTCAGCCCCACAAAATCAGTTATGTTTTGATGTGAAACTTGACCTTGTAACACAGCCAATCTTGGGTTGTATGGCATGGAACTTGCTGTGACTGCTTAAGGCTATATGTCTGATGCAACGGCATTGATTTACATGGTTAATCTGGCCTGCTGATCTCACTGCTTGGCCCCCTCATTGCTGCTTGCAGCTATATTTGGGGGCCAAGCAGCGAAGCTGCGAGGCAACCATTGTGTTTGTTAGTTTTCTTATTATTATTATTATTCCGCCATGGAAGTCTATGGCAGCCCATAGAACCGTCTGGCAAAAAGTTGTGAAATTTGGCACACTGATTGGAGACAGTCCAATGATTAATGTCACCAAGTTGCATGTCGGCACCTCCCGCGCTCTAGCGCCACCAACAGGCCAAAGTTGGACTTGCGTTCACGCACGTAACTTCTGACCTGTTTACCCGATTGTCAAAAATGAGGTATCGTTGGAATCCTTGGACCAAGCCGAGTTCAACGCACCCTATGACGTCATTTTCCGCCATGATGGATTTTCCGCCATTTTGGATTTCATCAAAATCTCTTAAAACGTATCAGAGGTCACAAATTTTGTCCGATCGACACCAAACTTCATTGATATCATCTACAGACCATGCCTCATTAATGCATTGCTTTTTGTCTTCGGAACTAAAACCGTTCGCGCGTAACAGCCAATCAAAATTTGTGGCGAAGCCGCCAAACAGGAAGTGAGCTCATATCTCAGCAACCCATTGATCTATCATAACCAAACTTAGTCCATAGACTCAGGACCCAATCAGGGGGACGCTCAAGAAATCTGGTGACCTTTGACCTCTAGGGGGCGCTGTAATTAAGAAACATGCCTTTTGGCCTGTAGCAACAGTTGTGCTTAGAATTAAAACCCACTAGTGGTGTCTGCTACTACTGTTGAAGGTCCTTAGGCCGACCCAAGCCAACTTGTGATGTCATCGTAATTGATTCGGCCGCCATATTGGATTAAATCAAAAACACAAAAAAGTTTTGGCAGGTCACAAATTTCATCTGTTCCTCACCAAAATTGGCAGAGACCATCTTCAGACCATGCCTGATGAGTGCATTGCTTTCTGGAACAATTGACAGAAGCTTTGGCCTGTACCAGCCAATAAAAATTTGTGGCGAAGCCGCCAAACAGGAAGTGATTTCATATCTCAGCAATGCTTTCATGTATCAAAACCAAACTTAGTACATGTACCTCAGACCACATCGGGAGGACGCTCAAGAAATTTGGTGACATTTGACCTCTAGGGGGCTCCGTAATTGACAAAAATGCATTTTGGCCAGTAGTTGCTGATGCGCATTATTTTGCAATGGAAGTCAATGGCAGCCCATAGAACCGTCTGGTAAAAAGTTGTGAAATTTGGCACACTGATAAGGGACAGTCCCATGATTAATGTCACCAAGTTTCATGCCGGCACCTCAAGCGCTCTAGCGCCACCAACAGGCCAAAGTTGGACTTGTGTTCACGGACGTAACTTTTGACCTGTTGACCCGATTGTCAAAAATGAGTTATCGTTGGAATCCTTGGACAAAGCCGAGTTCAACGCACCCTATGACGTCAATTTCCGCCATGATGGATTTTCCGCCATTTTGGATTTTGTCAAAAACCTTTAAAAAGTTTCACGCCTCACATAGTTTGTCTGATTTTCACAAAACTTAGCACATAACATCTTCAGACCAAGCCGCACAAAAGTTATCGATTTCCATCTTCGGAACTAAAACCGTTTTCCCGTAACAGCCAAACGAAATATGCGGCGAAGCCGCCAAACAGGAAGTGAGCTCATATCTCAGCAACCCTTTCATCTGTCATAACCAAACTTAGTACATGGACTTATAACCCCATCAGTAGGCCACTCAAAAAGTCTGGTGACCTTTGACCTCTAGGGGGCAATGTAATTAGCGAAAATGCATTTTGGCCTGTAGCTGTTGATGTGTTTGGAATTAAAACATACTAGTGGTGTCTGGTAGTACTTTTGGATGTCCTCAGGCTGACCCAGGCACACTTGTGATGTCAACATAATTGATTCGGCCGCCATATTGAATTTAATCAAAAACACTAAAAAGTTTTCACAGGTCACAAATCTCTTCTGATTTTCACCAAAATTGGCACACACCATCTTCAGACCATGCCTTATCAGTGTTTAATTTTCTGGAACGATTGACAAAAGCATTCGCCCGTAACAGCCAATCGAAATTGGTGGCGAAGCCGCCAAACAGGAAATTACCTTGTAACTCAGCCAATCTTGGGTTGTTTGGCATGGAACTTGCTGTGACTGCTTAATGCTATATACCTGATGATTAGGGACAGTCCCATGATTAAAGTCACCAAGTTTCATGATGGCACCTCAAGCACTCTAGCGCCACCAACAGGCCAAAGTTGGACGTGCGTTCACGTACGTAACTTTTGAGCCGTATGGCCAATTGTCAAAAATGAGGTATCGTTGGAATCCTTGGACCAAGTCGAGTTCAACGCACCCTATGACTTCAATTTCCGCCATGATGGATTTTCCGCCATTTTGGATTTCATCAAAATCTCTTAAAACGTATCAGAGGTCACAAATTTTGTCCGATCGACACCAAACTTCACAGATATCATCTACAGACCATGCCTCATTAATGCATTGCTTTTTGTCTTTGGAACTAAAACCGTTCACGCGTAACAGCCAATTGAAATTTGCGGCGAAGCCGCCAAACAGGAAGTGAGCTCATATCGCAGCAACCCATTGATCTATCATAACCAAACTTAGTCCATGGACTCAGGACCCAATCAGGGGGAAGCTCAAGAAATCTGTTGACCTTTGACCTCTAGGGGGCGCTGTAATTAAGAAACATGCCTTTTGGCCTGTAGCTGCTGTTGACGATGATGTCATCGTCATTGATTCGGCCTCCATATTGGATTTAATCAAAAACCCGTACAAGTTTTCAGCGGATCCTCACCAAAATTGGCAGAGACCATCTTCAGACTATGCCTTATCATTGCATTGCTTTCTGGAACAATTGACAGAAGCATTCGGCTGTAACAGCCAATCGAAATTTGTGGCAAAGCCGCTAAACAGGTAGTGAGCTCATATCTCAACAACCCTTGCATGTATCAAAGCCAAACTTAGTACATGGACTCAGGATCCGATCAGGGGGACACTCAAGAAATCTGGTGACCTTTTACCTCTAGAGGGCACTGTAATTTAGAAACATGCCTTTTGGCCTGTAGCTGCTGTTGTGCTTAGAATTAAAACTTGCTAGTGGTGTCTGGTAATACTGTGGAAGGTCCTTAGGCTGACAGATGACAACTTGTGACAACAACGAAGTTGAATAGGCTGCCATATTGGATTTAATCAAAAACGCTAAACAATTTTCATAGGTCACATATCTCATCTTCACCAAAATTGGCACAGACTATCTTCAGACCATGCCTTATCAATACATTACTTTCTGTAGATTTTGTCTGTTTGTCACAAAGTTGGCACAGACAATCTTCAGACTGAACCTTACATACGTCCTTATTTTTGAAGCCATATTCAGAACCGTTTGCCCAACACAGCCAATCAAACATAAAGTCAGCTATCATAGCAACCCTTTCATGTATCAAAACCAAAGGCCGAAGGTTCAAGAAATGTGATGACCTTTAACCTATAGAGGGCACTGCAATTTGCAGAAATGCATTTGGCTTGTAAGTCTTCATGTGTTTTCATGACTTTAAGTTCATTCATTTAAAAATTCACTGAGTACTCAAAGTCTTTTTTAAGTAAAGAAATTTAAGGCAAAAAAACATTTGTACTTTATTAATTACAATTTCATTATAGCATAGCTAGTGATGTGTAATTCAATTTTACATAGATTTACAAATCTCAAAATGTAGGCTAGTTAATCCCTGACTGGTTAGTCTGTTCACTTTCAGGCTATTTATGGACTAAAAGTCATTACTGCAGTCATTGACAATCTGCTACAACTCTGTGGTAGACACTTTTTGTCATGTGATTCACATCATCACATCTTTTCTATACTTAATATATAAACATCTTAACATTATTAACAATAAGTGTTCAAACTGAAGAGGTATAAATTGCATGATGTTATGCAAACAAATACCCTGAAAGCTACCCTCCTAGATAGTATGACATAAAATGATGACATAAAATGGTGAAACAAAAAGCAAAGATGTCCAAAATAGTAAAAAATAAAACTGAGAAAAAACATGAAGTCATTAAATCCCCAATTACTTACATTTCCCTTGTATTACTAAATGGTCCTATCATTAGATTAGATTCAACATTATTGTCATTGTGCAGAGTAGAAGTACAAAGTCAACAAAATGCAGTTTACGTCTAACCAGAAGTACAAAAAAGCAGAAAAGTGCAATGTGATATACAAAGTATAGACAGGTGGAGCATAAGCACAACAAGAAATATAGTGCAGTGTAGACAGTATGCAGTTTGTTTACAGAAGGTGGTTTATAATAATATAAATTAGATATAAATATGTGCAGTGTATTAGCAGATATTTTATAAGAGCAGAATAAATAAGGCTATGTGATATGAATAAATATGACTATGTGATATGAACATATAATAATAATCTACAGCACAAAGTCAATATTTTTAACCAGGCTTGTCAGCCCTTAGTCAGTAGATGGCCACATGTACAACTCATTGGCCTTGTAATGCTGTCCTGTAGTGCTGTTGTAGATTGCCAAGATCAGCTATGAGCCTCAGCAGGTGACAAGGCTGGTGAGGGTCCATGAACCTCAACAGACACTCTGACAAGTACAAGTCTGCACCACCACAACCACCAAGGGAAAAGGACAATGAGTCTCAGCAGGCTGTCCATCTGGTACAGGTGGTTGGATAGGCTGTGTGGCTTGTGAATGTCCATGAGCCTCAACAGTCCTAACCATTGGTGTGTCCCATGGAACAGACGTATGGACCAGTTCTGTGCATACCTGTGGCAGTGGCCACACCACAGCTTTGAAACATCTCAGAAGGTATATTCTTTGAAACTGGGAAAACATTATCTGTAAGGTAATTTTAGAGCAGATGTAAATTTACAATAAAAGTATACATTATTTTGTTCTACAGGTTTAAGAAAGCAAAATGTCTATTTGTTAACAGTGTGATGTAGGCTACATCCTACTAAACTATGCATAAACATTTAGATTGCATCTTTTGGAGAAAGAAAAACACGGATACTCACATAAGATCTTGATAGGCTGTGTTGCTGGTGGATGTCTGTGATCCTTAGCAGGCCCTGTGATTGGTGCAGGTCCCTCACAAGGCTGCCTTCCTGGAGGATATCCGTGATCCTCAGCAGGCCCTGTGTCTGGTGCAGGTCACTCGGAAGGCTGCATGGCTGGCAGATGTGACCGGTGCTGTTCTTTGGGAAGGCTGCGTTGCTGGTGGATGTCCGTGATCCGCAGCAAGACTGGTGCAGGTCACTCAGAAGGCTGCATGGCTGGCGGATGTCTGTGTCTGGTGCAAATCACTCAGAAGGCTGCGTTGCTGGCGGATGTATGTGATCTTCAACAGGCCCTGTGTCTGGTGCAGGTCACTCAAAGAGTGCGTTGCTGGCAGATGTCCATGATCAGCAACAGGACCAGTGCAGGTCACTCGAAGAGTGCGTTGCTGGCTGGTGTCCATGATCCGCAGCAGGCTCTGTGACTGGTGCAGTTCATTGGGAAGGCTATGTTGCTGGTGGATGTCCGTGATCAGCAGCAGGACCGGTGCAGGTCACTCGGAAGGCTGCATGGCTGGCAGATGTCCGTGATCCGCAGCAGGCTCTGTGACTGGTGAAGTTCATTGGGAAGGCTATGTTGCTGGTGGATGTCCGTGATCCTCAGCAGGACTGGTGCAGGTCACTCGGAAGGCTGCGTTACTGGCAGATGTCTGTGATCCGCAGCAGGACTGGTGCAGGTCACTCGGAAGGCTGTGAGGCTGGTGGATGTCCGTGATCCCCAGCATGCCCTGTGTCTGGTGCAGGTCACTCGAAAGGCTACGTTGCTGGGCCTTGGCCAACATTTTCTGTATGGTCATTTGACAGCAGATGTACATTTACAATAAAAGTCTACATGATATTGTTACACAGGTAAAATAAACCAACATGTCTTTTTCTTAAAGTTTACATCCTGTCAAATGTGCATGAATCAGAATTAGGATGCCTGTCTTTGAAAAAATGTACAATTAAATATAATGGGTACTCACATAATGTTAATATGTCAGAAGATCATGACAGCATTTCCGACTCCAAACCTCTGTAGTGCTTGGTTCAGTTTTGTCTTACAAAGTAAAACTTCTTGCAGTCCAAATTCAGTCCATTGTTTTGTGGTGGTACAGATCCAGCAGTGAAATTTAGCAATATGTTAGTAAACAGATTCCATATGCCATTATTCATAGAACATAAGTAACTTTTCTGATATAATATCAATAAATCTTCCTTCTTTTTCCTTCTTTGTAATTATCCATGCCAAAACATACTTCACAATAATTGATAATAATATAACAAAACAAAACAAAATAAGAATAGTTTGTTCAATGTATCAACAAGTAAAGTATCATGTTACACACCATCTAAATTAGTCCTTGGTATGATAACAAAACACTTAAAGTACAGTCGCAGCTAAAACAAATCAGTCCCACAAAAAAGAACAGAACACAAAAGAACAGCCTAATACAAAATCAGGTCTGAAATGAAAAACAAACAACGCATTACACAGGCAGAAAAAATAAAACTTAAACCATTAAATATGTCTTATTTCAAGTAGTTGTACAGTAGTAATGGCTGAAAATTGTCCTGGGTTGATTAAGTAGCCAACTGAATTGTCCTCACCCAATCTAAAACTTAGAAACAAAAACAAACTTCCTTCTCTGAATTCTTCATGTCAAAACACAGCATTTTTACATAAACAAAATAATTATCTAAAGTCTGTCAATATATTGTAACACATTTGTAAATGAAATGACCAACTGATGCATATTTTAACTACTTTAACAATGCAATTTAGTTTTATTCACCATGTGTATTAGACCCTGTTTACAGAACTGCATACCAAGTGGACAGTGCTGAATATGTAAATGACTGCTAACATGTATTTTCATCACTCAGACAAAAATGGTAAGGTCTTTTCCTTCTACTATGTAAAGCGACCTTGGGTTTGAGAAAGGCGTTATATATAAAATAAACATATTATTATTATTATTATTAATCAGTTCAATTGGTATGAAAGATACACAGTGCTAAGATGCCACTTGTCAGTCTCGTAGACATAGAAATCACTGCTAAAAATGGCTGTGTAGTCCGACACAGGAATAATGGCTGTTGCTGCTGTTTTTTTTTATCCAAATGGTATTCTTCTGAATGTGTCCTCTGAATTTCCCCCTTTACACATCACCTGTCTCCAGTTAGCGTGTTTACTCACATGCTTGTCTCAGCAGACTGCATTGCTGTCCATGGCTTTCATGTCCTTCAACTGCCCTGGTGCTGGTGGCAACTCCACCAAACAGAATGTCCTTTGAGATTCTGCCCTTTTATAAGAAAAACTGGTGTTGCAGCGAGATGAGGCTGGGCCTCTGACCTGTGTCAGCTTAAAGGGAACAGAACTGATCCCACAGTAAATGACAGAGTTTGTATGTAATCAGCACTATCTCAAGTGATCTTGTACACAAGGTATCATCACTTTACTGTACCAAAGCATTTGTCAGTATGACACCAATAAGGGTGAAGCAGGAACACTTTTTGTGTCACACAACTGTATATGTTGAAAACTGTAGCATGACTGTCCACTTGGTATAATTCTATAATTCATAAAAATGTTGAACAAAAAAGTTCCCTGTATGGGGGCCATTTTCCAAAAGAAGTTGCACTTGGCTTGATTGGTTTTCTTAGTTTGTTTTCATCATTCTTACATAATCTCGGGACAATTCATTCATACATAATTTATTCTTTCACTTCATTGAAGATTTAAGATATTGTCCTTTAACTCAGTGTTGCAATAATAATACCAGTCTTCAACTGACTGTAATATATGACAAAAAAATAATGTGTAAAATAATATGCTTAATTTTATTTTACTGTTATCAATTTTATTTGTAGGCTAAAATTGAACAGCTGTGTTTGCTGTTATTGACTGTTATCGTCTTAACTGTAATTCACTGATAATGTTAAGGTTTTACTATGACGGTAAAGATAAAATCATTCCATTAGCTATATAGTGCTATGTCTGTCCATTAATTAAAACTTTAATTTGGACTCTTTTTAGCATTTAAATGCATTACGCATAACTTTGTGTAATGGTGGTGTAATGTAACCAAAATGAAATAATTTGACAAACATTAACAAGACATAGTCTAAAATGCTTTAGACAATTAAGGAATGGTCCGCTGACTTTAAAAAAATGTTAGTTGCCTATATAATAAATCAACTGTATAGCTCCCTGATATTTACATATTCATCTGTATATCTTTACCGTTATTTGCAACTTCTTTCGGAAAATGGCCCCCATACCCCTCCCATCCCTTGCAAGGACCGTCCAGTGTTATGCTCTCTCCTTGCCACCACCCACCCACCCAAACCCCACTTAGCGGACGGAATATGAAGTGAACTCATAATGACGTCATGTGTAACAGCCAGAATATAAATGCCTACCTATTCAAAGACAAATATCATTAATCACAGAAAACATTACAACAGTGAGATCAGTATCGCTTCATGAAAACTGTAGTATGTCTGCACAACTTCAACAACAACATCTTCTGTGCCTTTAATGTAGACATGATCTATTAATGTACCTTTTTCAGTTGTGGCTGCTTGCACATGTTGAGTGTATCCATGCCGTTCCAATAACTTGAGAATTGTAGACGATACAAAGATGTCCTCATTGAAGTCTCCCATGATGAGTTTCCTCCCAGGATGCTTTTCAAGTTCAAAGATGACCTGTAATAACTGTTCTCGAAACATGTCAATCTTATAAGAGCTGGGCCTGTACAACACAGCAGCAGTCAAATTTGCATGTGGTATTTCAAAATACAGACATTCCAAATTGCATCTTTCTGGAATTGACACCTGCACGTCAACGTTTTCTGAACAAAACAGACCAACTCCACCTCTTTGTTGTTGTTTCAGCGCTGCAAAGGCTGGCTCGGAGTCATTGTAACAGTTTCCTCTCGGATTGTGTTTGAAGACGTATCCTGGAAGTTGTGGCTCTTCATCAGTGTCTACATTGAGCCACGTCTCTGTTAAGCAAATACAGTCAGCATTCATGAGGGCTTTATGGGATTGAACATCCTGAATGTGAGCATTCAAACTCTGCACATTGTGAAGTGCTACTGTGCACACAGGGTTCATGTTGGATAAAACAGACATTCCAAAGTTAAACTCAGGCAAGCTTTTCATAGCTGAATCTACTTTGTTATCACAAAATATGGCAGATTCTTTGAAGTCCTCAATTATCAGCCCACCAAGAGTTCTCACGCGACTCAATGCAACGTATGCTTGCCCTGGAGCAAAGATCTTCTTGAGTGATACAACAGCCCTTTCAACAGTAAGCCCTTGACATTTGTGTACAGTTACTGACCAGGCCAGGCTAATCGGCAGTTGCCTTCGTACTCCACCATTATTAGCCACTTGTTCCTCTTGCACTTCCACTATCGTTGAACGTTCAGAAACCCTTTTTGCTTTTGACCTCTGGATCTTTCCTACATTAGGGTCTTCAAACTCCACGTGGATAGCTGCAGGCATGTCATCGTCTTGTTGACTTTGAATGATTTCCACGACTGTGCCACATGCTCCATTGACAAGGCCATCAGACACATCTATGTTTTTCTTCAACATGACCCTTGCTCCAACACCCAAGGAAACACATTTAGGCAAGCAAGAGTTGAAAACTTTTGTGTGAAAGCCAAATTTCCGTTCCATTCTTCCAGTTTTGGGATTTCGGACAAAGTCTTGAGCACGTATGCTGATTGCGTCTGGGCAGGTCTCTTGCAGTCTCTTCACGTTATATTCATCAACCTCTGCATTTGTAGCATACACATGAATGTCTGTAGATTCCTCACCAGTTTCACGCTGCCTCAGTGTGAGAACATCACAGTCGGTGAGAGGTTCGTTCTTTTTACGGACTCTGAGACGATTAAGCATTTCCGCAAATGCTGCATTTTCTTGTCTAACAACTTTAGTCAGTTCTGCAACCTCAAAGTTGTTGTCCCACAGGTTGGCTCCTTTGTTTTCAGCAAAAAGAGGCGTGCCTTTCACGGGCTTGAGTTGAAAAAAATCACCCACACAAATCAGGGAAACTTTGGCAAACAAGGAATAATCACCAGTCTGCTTAATTTGACGCAGTCTACCATGAATGTAGGCCAAAAGACGGTGGTCGACCATGGACACTTCATCAATGATCAGAATTTGCAAGCTGCCCATTTTGGTTCGCAAAGAATTGACTTTCTCATCACCTAGTGGTTGATATGGCAGTTTGACATTTGCACCAATGGAGAATGTATTGTGAATTGTTGCAGCACCAATGTTATATGCAGCCACTCCTGTAGGTGCTGTTAGAAGCACAGTGAGATCCTCAGGATTTTCAGCAATCTGTGACAACAGCCTGGTAGATTCGTAATGTATCGCTTTGATTAAATGGCTTTTCCCTGTTCCTGCTCCACCAGTAATGAATAATCGCAATGGTTCAGGATTTTGTCCAAACAGTTTCTGCAAACACCACTTACGAACAGCATAGAATATGGCAGACTGTTCTTCATTTAATGATCGCAATAAATGTAATGCATCTTGTCTGGGCATTGACACATGATTTGTTTCCAAAGTGCATGTAGTCTGTGGGTTTGCTGTCAGGTCAGGAATGAGTTTGTCATCATCATCACCTTCATCATCTACAACCTTTTTTTTCATCAGATTCAAACAACGAAGACGTTCCCTTTCTGTTTCAGGACATATCTGAGCCCAGGCATCTTCTAGATCAATTTTGTCTTCCAGCAACTGTTTAGCTCTGTCAATCTCATCACTTTCTTTTTCAAATAAAGCTTTGTTGGTATCCACAATCGACTGCACTCTTTGAACATCAACACCACATTTCACTGCACCATTTTTATAGAAATCCTCATATGTATCAAACTGGGGCGGTTTGAGGTGACAGTCTTCATAGTAAGGCAAAAACAGTTGCAGCAATGAATGGAAGTACTTTTCGGGGTTTTTTGTGGGAGAAAATCTGGGATACCTCACGACAGCAGGTTCAGTTCGGGTCCTTCGTTTCACAAAGCCACAGTTGTTGTTGAGCTGTACAATGTCATGTGAATCTCTTTCAGCCGGAACCTGTGACTTTGGTAGAACTCTGTATTCAGAACAAAAACTGGCCAGGCATAAATCCTCAAATTGTGCATTCTGGGGTCTGCTCTTATACCTCTCAACCACATTGGTCATCCAAATGCTGCTTTCATCATTACACTGTTGGAATTGGGCTTTACTTTGGAGTAAATGCAGAGGTAAACTCATCCTAACAGGATTATCACCAACTGGAATGAACTGTACGTCGCGAGAGCATTCTTTCAAGTGCATGTGTGTTAATCGATAAACTGCCTCTTGGGCTGAAACTTCTCTGTTGTGTAGGTATACACTTCCAAGCTGTTTGAATGCTGCTTTTGCATCAAGGTTGCCATTCATTGACTCGTCTTGGGCACGTTGTAAGAGCAAACCCATTTCTTGTTCTGCTTTTGTGATGTACGACAGTATGTAGACCACAACTGAAAAGGCATCTGTGACATACTGGATATCCATATTGCCTTGCCAAGCACGGAGTAAGTCTTTGTTGTACTGGTTCACCCAAATGTCTCCAGGACTTCGTTTCAGGACAATGCTTTTCTTTTTGGAACATATGTTGTACGCCTTTTCAAACAAATCTTGATCTATCCCAAGAGACTCAAAAAATGCATCGGCTGTATCAAAATCCATGTCAGGCATGGTCAACGCAGTTTTAACATTCTTTATTATTGCACTCGCACTTGTATTGTCATCATTGCCATTCAAGTCCTCACAGTTACCGCCTCTTGTGATGAAAGTACAGCTTGATGGTGGCCGTGGGAAGTTGAACCTGCACACTGTGTTTTTCTTGCGGCAAGTCTTAGAGTGTCTTGTGCTGTGCCTCTGTACGCTGCTCACAACCTCATAAAGCTCTGCATCTGTTTCTGGTGGAATTTCACAGGTGATGTATGTATCTATGAACTGTGCCACTTCATCATCACTCTCTTTATCAATCTTGGGAGCATTTTCAACCCAAAAAAGACAGTGGACATGAGGAGAACCACGTTGTTGAAATTCAACACGATAAAAGTAGTCCTTTATTTTCCCTATGGGTTCTGCTGGCGACATGATTACATCACGGAGAAAGCAATGCCATCGGTGATCAAACATTCTTGCCGCTGTCACAGGGTTTTGGCGTATGAGTCCACATTTGTCAGACCAGTCAAGATCGTCAACAGACGTTTGTTTACCTTCTATTCTTAGAATAGAGTTCAGCATTTCAGGCCATCTCAAATCTGCAGAGCTAAAAGATGCAAAGAATGTGGGTATGGAGAGTTGTCTTATCATGGCAAATAAATCTTTCTGAACTGACATCCAGTATGGAGGTGTGCCACGAATTCCTCGTAAGAACTTGTATCCTTCGTCATTGCGCAATATTTTACCCAAGGAGTCTGAGTTCAACAACATGTCTGGTGATGCGTCTTTCAGAGGGGAGTTGCCGCCACCTTTGCGTAACGCCACTGATACACCAGATACAACTTGATGCACCTCTGATATGTATTGTGCGTAAAAAATGAAGTCTGTGTTCTGTGCAAAACGCCCATCTGCATTCAGAATGCGTGTATTCAGATACCGAGACAGAGTTATTTTGGACTCTCTTTCATCATGGAATGTAGGTCCACCAGATGGAAACAAAACAGGGAAACATTTTGCCTCGTTGGTTTTATCGGACAGCAGCCTCACTGGACTGTTACCTTCACCTGGTGCCACATTAAGTATGTCCTGAAAATTCTGATCAATGATCTCTGAACCCAGATCGACAGGTTGTAATGATGTATCTGACAAAAGCCCATTCTGGTCTTTGATATAAGTCACATCTTCCTCTGCTTGCTCTTCAGGAACATTGTCATCATCACTGTTAGCAGGTGTTTCCTGTTTGGTGCTTTCCTCATGCTGGTCAGTGCCATTCAGAGAGTTTACCCATTCGTCATTCATAGTCACATCACCATACCATTTATTGTTTGCCATCAAATACCTCAGTGCATTTCTGACACGATCAGTGTGGACATACATGTACTCGTAATGACCTTTATATGTCAACTTGCGTTTCAGTTTCACTCTTATCATCTTGTCATCACATTCATTTCTTGGGAGTATATTTGTCACATTTGTGTTATTAACAGGAACAGAGACGCAAGGACCATGGCAAGCTCTCTGGCGGCCTCGAGGCAAACACAACAGCTTCATGAAGGGAATGTGACGTGCAATGAGATGTTGTTCCAAAGAGTTCAGACATTTAAGTTCCGGTGGAATATCATCCAAATGCATGTTGTTTGTGACACTCTCTTCGGGAAGTTTTCCTCCAAGTATTTTACGATGACATGTATGGCAAATCCATAATTTGCTTAATGGACTATCAGACAAATGACATTTCTGTTCACATTCATCATCACACACATGTAAATATTGCAATGTTATGCATCTATTAGCCAATGCAGCCACTTCTGCTCCTTTGCTTTCATAGTAATGTCTTTTACACTCAACCACCTGCTTCCTGAAGAGTAAACGATGACAGACTGAGCATACATATTCAGGACCACGGCTGACCTCCTGACGAAAATGATCAATAGCCAAATCAATGTCTCCCTGTTTCTTCTGCCATGTTGAATAATTTTCACAACCTTTTTTGATTTTGTTTACACGGATGTTTTCATTTTCTTGATACTTCCACTTATTATGCTCTTTAATTTTGTTCTGGAATCCAATGTTTTTCTTGTATTTTGTATGACTGTAGTCACGGACAAGATTCTGGAATGGCCCGTTTGTCTTATATTTGGCTTTGGAGTAATCACGCACATAAGTCTGAAAGCTCTTGTTTGTCTTATATTTGACACTAGAATACTCGCGTACCATTGCTTGGAAGGAAGCACTTTTCCTATATGTCATTTTAGAGTAGTCACGTAGCAATTCTTGATATTCAGGATCAGATGTATACTTATTCCGAACACGTGCACGCTTTCTCTCTCTGTAATCGCTGTCATTGTGATATCGCTGGCGATCTTTCTTTGCTTTCACATTTTCTGATTCATCGTTCAGCTTTCTTTTTCGTGTTGACCTCAACTTGTCATCAATCTTTACAGGCTGGCATATTCCTGCGCAACTTCTTGCATCTTTGTGTTGAACACATATTACAACCTCATAATGACTGCCAGTGTGATTTAAATAAATGCAATTCTCTCTACATGTCTGTGAGTCTGTAGGTCTGTGCATATTCCATCTTCCATCATTGAAAGTAAATATAGTTGTTTGCAATAAGTCAGCAGCAGCAAAAATATCAATCTCTTTTGCCCATGAACCACAGTAGTAGATTCTTGATTTACTCACATAATCCTGCACAGATGTGTATTCTTCCCTCAGATATGTTTCAAATTTGGCGCTGTTTCTCTGAAGGTGTTTCACGACAGCCCGTCTTATTTTCAAATGCTTGTCTTCATTGTGACAAATGCTAAAGGCTAGGCTACGGTAAAAGCAATTCCCATCAGGTTTTATGCTTTTTATCTTACAGGGAGATCCCATGTCATCGAGATCAATGGTTGCCATTAAGCTCAAATCAACATTTTCATGTTGAAGCTCTAAACGCGTGCACAGTGCATCTTGGTCTTGACGAGTTAAAGGTTTAAAAGCCTGTTTGTGAAATCTTATATCACTTATAATGACATAATTTGCTTGCACATCACACTGTAAAGGTTGAAAAGACTGTTCGTGCGCACCTGCATCAATAAGAATGACATCGTCTGTTGCAATGTTGTTTCGCTTAACACCCTTACTGGGAACTTGTCTCAAAACGTCACTGTACAGTGGTCTACTGTTTACATTAGAACAAGCATTTGTGTCTGGTATGGTCTGTGAACATTCTGTGCTACTTGTGAAATTAGCTGCAACTGTAGACGACCCACTTACAACTCGTTCACACACTTTAGGCTTACGCTTCACCACATCGCTGTAGAGTGGACAGCAACTTGCAGAGCTCGTTGAATCGTCCATCTGGGCGTTGGCATTAGTTATTACTGTGACTCCAGTTACCTCAAACCTTGGTGTGCTTATGCCAAAAGCTCGTGCAAAGTCGTAAACAAATGTGACCAGGGAGTGTATAGAGCTGAAGTATGCAACACAACTTGTCCTCTCACCTTTCTGGTTGACGTTTCTGTTAGCGTGTGAATCAACAAACGCAAACCTTGTTCCTGCATTCACTACAGCACATGTGTTAGCACAAATGGTCAACAAACAAGCATCATTGCTAAACAGCGCACGCTGCAGTGCTACATCAAAAGGCATGGCAACATCACGTAAAGCATCGTCATAGTCATCAACCTGAATAAATCCAGTGTAAGAATCAGCAAAGTTTATTGAGAAATCACAATTCCACACTTCATATTGTCTAGGCAATTCAGACACAGCAATGTAACCCCTTCCTTGGTCTCTTATTTTACCCTGTGCACTCATTGACCTGTAAAGAACAGTTCCCTTAATCAAAACATCATCAAGATCTCCAGTTTCCCAGCTCCACACGTTCTTCATCTTGGACTTCAAAACAGCAGTCAAACTGATGGCACCACACTGCTTGTTGCGCACATTTCCAAACCGTGAATCGCCTTGATGAAAAGACCCCATCAGCACAGATCTCTCTGGGAAGTCAACAGATTCATTCAAAGAACAACAATCAGTAGCATTATTGTCATGGCACATATTCAGAGAGTTGGTAGAGTTTGTTTGAGAGTTGGTAGAGTTTGCTTGTATTGCGTCCGAAGACTGTAACTGGCATTGTAACTGGCATTGTAACTGGCATTGTAACTGGCAGTCCGAAGACTGTATAGCGTCCGAAGACTGTGTGTGGGCTTTTTTACGAGGACGCCCAACCTCGTCACAGGAGACCAAGTCAACCTGCGCCACCGGGGACCTCTTGCACGGCACCTGTAACACAGAAAACCCATCATAAGGTTACCAAGTCTAACATATCATACTTCTTTAATAATTTCATCATTAAAGCAACTAATATACTCATACTTTCAGAACAGTAATGTATATATATTTAGATCATAAATATTCAGCAACTTCTTAAAAGGAAATATGGCGAGTTTTCACATAGGTCTCCGTTTCTCATGGGTCACTGAGTACTGTTGGTATGAAACAAAGTCAAAACAATCAGTTTTTCCTAGTTCGAGTTGCTACAACCAGCAGCTACCGGTAAAAACAAACGTTTTCATTTTTTGTACCGACAATACTTGAGAAACGTAGATCTATGTAAGAACTCGCTGGATTTCTCCTTTAAATTAGACATGCAGCACATCCTTCATTAAAATCAAATACATTCAAAATGTAAGGGCATATTTCAAGCAAACATAAAAACTACTGTAAATAAGAATTGGGAGAAACATATCAAATGTGTCCAACATTACATGTTTCCTATTAAACACACAATCATAATACATCAGGACAGATAGTTAAGCTCAACAGCCTGACCTCAGTGGACCTCAAGTCAGCCTGTCTCTTCTTGGCCGCCCTGGACCGCTTGCTAGGAGGCGCCATCTGAAAAACACACAGAAAACACATCAGAAATCTCATACAGTTACACTGAAATATTTTTATCAGTTCTGTTGAACGCAGGCTTGTGCACAATTCCGAATTTTAGAATTGGCCTACATTCAATTAATGAATTGGAATTTGAATTGAATTGGCCCCACCCCACAGAATGTTGAATTTGAATTGGAATGACAGGAAGTGGAATTCAATTCATGGCAACACACAACAGGACAAATGTGTTGAATCTCACATACATTCAGTTTTGGGAAGGTTAGTTTGGAAATGTAATTGGTTACTGTTGTCAATTATAAGTTGTGTGTTTGTTGCGATCATATCTGACATATATTGTGAAACTTCATTGTTAAACACTACCCTTAAATTATGCATATGAATTTTAATTCTACTTCCTTTAATTCAAATTGTAATTCTACATCCTGTTGCACAAGCCTGGTCGAACAGGCAATAACAATGTACATATTTACATCATAAGGATATGATGTAAATATATCTAAATATATCTAATATTTATCAATCAAAACGCTAACCTAAAAACAAACAAACAAAATAAAAATAAACATTCAGGTGTCAACCTATCCCACCTCAGTGCTGTTCCTGAACATGAACATTGAATAGTGGTGGCTCAGTAACACCATTTAGCTTACATCCTTAAACAGAACAGCGCCAAATTGATCAGAAATACTATCACAATTTGTGCTACAGCATCTCTCCACAACCTACAATTTTGCTTCTTTGACTTCATGTGCAAGGGTAGCCCACACTGCATTCATCAAAAGGGGTGATATGTCACTTTATAGCTATTATTAATCTGCAAAACGAATTGACATCTGGAGGATTGTTACATACCACTAGGCACATACACACAAGTACCATGAAATGGAACCTGTTGCAAACATTTACAGCTACAGAGTTAGGCATGCACATTCTTGACCTAAAGTACAAGGCATATGAGACATAAATAAAACTAATGTATCTGTCAATGCAGCATAAAAGTTTCTAAATTTCCCTAGAAGTTGTACTGTTTATGTGATAGTATGCAACATAAAAGCCCTGAAACTTTTAACACTTACCTTTAGTATGTCAAAAAGCAATCCAAAATCTGGAAAATATTTAATATATATATAGGTTATGAAAGATACAAACTTAGCATTTACAATGACAGATAATGTACTTTAAACTTACAAACGTGTGGTTTGGCTTGTAACCATTCTTAAAATATACCAATGAATTCTTCCAATGTATACATAAACAGGCTTGAAACATTCAGTTAACATGAAAACTAGCAGAATTGTTAAATTGGTATAAAACTAGCAAATTAGCTACCTAAAAGACATGCAGGACCTGCCACATTCTGTATTGAGCCAGGATGAAATCTGTATACTATGCCTTCAACATTTACTGACAGCCTCATAACTCATAGATATGTTTTATTATAAAACATGCATATTTTCATTGTAAACACACAAACTTCTTATCATACAGGACTGTATGACATTGCATTCAAGAGTATTAACACCAAAGTATACATCTAGTCCCATATCTAAACCCAAACGAGACACCTCATAATAGTCATGGCATTGGTGGTCAGAGAAAAAAACGTCATACATTTAATTAAACCATCAAAAATACAATAGGCCGTTCGACAACTGAATATAGCCTCCAGAAAACAATAATTTAGACCAGGTCGCGTGCAACGAAATTGCTTGTCGCCTTGTGTGACCTTTTGCAATAGCAGCTACGCCAGTTCAAGAGTCTTTTAGCCATAACTTACCCTCGTAGCAATATATTTAGCCGCCAGAAACATTCCCCCCTCGCGTTTGAATGCTTGCTGCCAAACCACACCAATTTAACCTAGGTTACATCACCTGTTTAAGATTAATTAAATAACTGTATTTCTTAAGAATTACACATGCTTGCCTGCCTTCGCAAGCGGTCTTGCTGAGCCAACATCCAACATCAACTCATCTTAGCTCGCTAACGTTATGTTCTCCTGTTAGCTGCAAACACTGCTAGGAGTCTGCCTCTGATTTTCAATAGCAAGTAAACAACGTGAACTTGCATTCCTAACGGAGATGACTCAAAAACAACCAACTTCACAGTAATGTACCACGTTTTCTAACACACTGCTATTCAAGAAGCAGATGTGAGTTCAATTACAATACAAGGTTAATTGCTATCCAACAGCGCTAGCCTACAGCATGGCTGAAGCATCGTCCCAGTAATAATAACCTTTGACTGTATTCGACTATACAACGTTGTTCATGAGATAACAGCCAGTTCTCAAGACACTGCCTGCTTCAATCTGATTAACATTTTTGATTTATTAACGTTACAAATTCACATTTACACAACCGCTACCTTTCCTGCCTGCCCTGTAGAGTTTATCGTTCATAGTGTGACACGAACACGTTAACAAATGTAACAAAGGTGGCTATCTAGAGGCACATCAGCTAAACATATTTTAATATTTTCGTGAGTTTATTCTGTTATAAATACCTCAAAACCAAATATACCGACATATCAATTAATTTTCACGAGACATTACACACACGTCTTACCTTCAGCCAGCAATCACCGAAAAGGAAGAAGGTTCGTGATCACGGGCGAACTATTCGATGTTAATCGTCATAATAAAAGTCCCTAAACTTTTTCAACTTAATTTGCCATCCCCTGATATCAAAATATTCAAAAGATAACCAAATGTACCATCCACACAGTGGATGAAATGAAATTGTAACATTCAATGTTTTTTTTTACTCCTTTTTTTGGTTCTTTTTTTTTTGGTAATGAAATCAGTTTGTAGCCGTTTCATTAAAACCCCAAAGAGCAATTGAATATCGGAGCGTCTGACAATAGCCGATTTGATTTAGTAATGAAATTACTAAAAATGAACATTTCAGTTACCAGCTAAATGAAAGCACCAGATTTTACATTAGACTTCTATTCTTTAGCCTACACCCTACTATAAGGACATAGGTCTAGTACAAAACGCTGACCATTTGAAATAACAATGCTACAGACATCACGCAAACAAAAAAAAAGAAACACATTTTCCAAGTGCTTTTTCACCCTGTATTTTTCTCTTTTGCCCATTAAAAGGCAGGCTGTTAAAACAAGTCAGTTTACAACCCCGAAGGCTATCACTTCTGTGTCACTGGTCACGTTCAAACACGCAGTCAGGGTTGATATTAGCCTATGCTTCATGAAACTTACTTCAATAAGGCAAGGGTGACCTAAGTTTATCAGTTCTATTGAGGCTATAGTTATCGAGATCGCAATCACCACAAAAGCGGGCCAGGTCTAGCCTACTTCAAGACAATATTAGACTAAAAGCACAACCAGACTACAACCACAGCAATAAAGCCTAAGGATATAAAAAGCTATTCAATTTCTGCCTAGAAGCCATCACCCAAACTATCCCCTCCCCAATTCCATCAACCCCAAAACAAGACATGATTGAGAAAAGATCGAAAGAAATCGTAAACTTTATTTTAAACAACAAGTCAAGGCAAACGGAAAAATAATCAAAACACCACAACATAACACATCAACACCCGTAACAGCCAATAGAAATTGGTGGCGAAGCCGCCAAACAGGAAGTGAGCTCATCTCAGCAACCCTGCCATGTATCATAACCAAACTTACTACATGGATTCATGACCCCATTAGGAGGACGCTCAAAAACTTTGGTGACCTTTGACCTGTAGGGGGTGCTGCAATTAGCAATATTGCATTTTGATCTGTAGTTGCTGATGTGTTTTATCAATCTTTTATTTTTTGATGTGAAACTCATGACAACATGTTACATCCAGTTAATTCTAATGCGTGCGTGCAAGGGCAGGGCAGGGCAGGACGGGGTGGGACGGGCTGGGGTGATTAAGTGGGGGGGGGGGCTGGCTGGCGGAGGCGGTGGCAATAACTCAGCCCTGTTTCAGCCCTACAAAATCAGCTGTTTTGATGTGACACTTGTTGCAAGTGTTGCTCGCGGGTGTCTGCCGAGTTCTATCTTGTCGCCGTGGCTACTCCGGCCCATACTGCTTGGCCCCCTCATTGCTGCTTGCAGCTATATTTATTATTATTATTATTCCGCCATTGAAGTCAATGGCAGCCCATAGAACCGTCTGGTGAAAAGTTGTGAAATTTGGCACACTGATTAGGGATAGTCCCATAATTAATTTCACCAAGTTTCATACCGGCACCTTGAGCGCTCTAGCGCCACCAACAGGCCAAAGTTGGACTTGCGTTCACGCACGTAACTTCTGACCTGTTGACCCGATTGTCAAAAATGAGGTATCGTTGGAATCCTTGGACCAAGCCGAGTTCAACGCACCCTATGACGTCATTTTCCGCCATGATGGATTTTCCGCCATATTGGATTTTAGTGAAAGTGAAACTAAAACTTCACAGGTCACAAATTTTGTCCGATCGTCACCAAACTTGACACACATGCTCTTCAGACCAAGCCGCACAAAAGTTATTCTTTTTCGTCTTCGGAACTAAAACCGTTCGCGCGTAACAGCCAATCGAAATTTGCGGCGAAGCCGCCAAACAGGAAGTGAGCTCATATCTCAGCAACCCATTGATCTATCATAACCAAACTAAGTCCATGGACTCAGGACCCAATCAGGGGGACACTCAAGAAATTTGGTGACCTTTGACCTCTAGGGGGCGCTGTAATTAAGAAACATGCCTTTTGGCCTGTAGCTGCAGTTGTGCTTAGAATTGAAACCCACTAGTGGTGTCTGGTACTACTGTTGAAGGTCCTTAGGCCGACCCAAGCCAACTTGTGATGTCATCGTAATTGATTCGGCCGCCATATTGGATTTAATCAAAAACACGTACACGTTTTTGCAGGTCACAAATTTCAGCGGATCCTCACCAAAATTGGCAGAGACCATCTACAGACCATGCCTGATGAGTGCATTGCTTTCTGGAACAATTGACAGAGGCATTGGCCTGTACCAGCCAATCAAAATTTGCGGCGAAGCCGCCAAACAGGAAGTGATGTCATATCTCAGCAACGCTTTCATGTATCAACACCAAACTTAGTACATGTACCTCAGACCACATCGGGAGGATGCTCAAGAAATTTGGTGACATTTGACCTCTAGGGGGCTCCGTAATTGACAAAAATGCATTTTGGTCAGTAGTTGCTGATGCGCATTATTTTGCAATGGAAGTCAATGGCAGCCCATAGAACCGTCTGGTAAAAAGTTATACAATTTTGCACACTAATTGGGGACAGTCCAATAATTCATTTCACCAAGTTTCATGCCGGCACCTCAAGCGCTCTAGCGCCACCAACAGGCCAAAGTTGGACTTGTGTTTACGGACGTAACTTTTGACCTGTTGACCCGAATGGCAAAATGAGGTATCATTGGAATCCTTGGGCCAAGCCGAGTTCAACACACCCTATGACGTCAATTGTTGACCTCTATGTTTAAATCACAGCAAGTGTGATCATATCTCAGTCAATCTTTTATTTTTGATGTGAAACTGATGACAGCAAGTTCCATCTAGTTCATTCTAATGTGTGCGTGCAAGGGTGGGACGGGGTGGGATGGACAGGGGCGGTTGCGGCGGTGGGCTGGCTGGGGGAGGGGGCGGCGACACTCAGCCCTGGTTCAGCCCCACAAAATCAGTTATGTTTTGATGTGAAACTTGACCTTGTAACTCAGCCAATCTTGGGTTGTATGGCATGGAACTTGCTGTGACTGCTTAAGGCTATATGTCTGATGCAACGGCATTGACTTACATGGCAAATCTGGCCTGCTGATCTCACTGCTTGGCCCCCTCATTGCTGCTTGCAGCTATATTTGGGGGCCAAGCAGCGAAGCTGCGAAGCCCCATTGTGTTTCTATGTTTTCTTATTATTATTATTATTATTATTACGCTTCCGTCATTGAAGTCAATGGCAGCCCATAGAACCGTCTGGTGAAAAATTCTGAAATTTGGCACACTGATTGGGGACATTCTCATGATTAATTTCACCAAGTTTCATACCGGCACCTTGAGCGCTCTAGCGCCACCAACAGGCCAAAGTTGGATGTGCGTTCACGCACGTAACTTTTGACCTGTTGATCCGATTGTCAAAAATTAGGTATTGTTAGAATCCTTGGACCAAGCCGAGTTCAACGCACCCTATGACGTCAATTTCCGCCATGATGGATTTTCCGCCATTTTGGATTTCATCAAAATGTCTTAAAACGTATCAGAGGTCACAAATTTTGTCCGATCGACACCAAACTTCACAGATATCATCTACAGACCATGCCTCATTAATGCTTTGCTTTTTGTCTCCGGAACTAAAACCGTTCGTGCGTAACAGCCAATCGAAATTTGCGGCGAAGCCGCCAAACAGGAAGTGAGCTCATATCTCAGCAACCCATTGATCTATCATAACCAAACTTAGTCCATGGACTCAGGACCCAATCAGGGGGACGCTCAACAAATTTGGTGACCTTTGACCTCTAGGGGGCGCTGTAATTAAGAAACATGCCTTTTGGCCTGTAGCAGCAGTTGTGCTTAGAATTGAAACCCACTAGTGGTGTCTGCTACTACTGTTGAAGGTCCTTAGGCCGACCCAAGCCAACTTGTGATGTCATCGTAATTGATTCGGCCGCCATATTGGATTAAATCAAAAACACAAAAAAGTTTTGGCAGGTCACACATTTCATCTGTCGCTCACCAAAATTGGCAGAGACCATCTTCAGACCATGCCTGATGAGTGCATTGCTTTCTGGAACAATTGACAGAAGCTTTGGCCTGTACCAGCCAATCAAAATTTGCGGCGAAGCCGCCAAACAGGAAGTGATTTCATATCTCAGCAACGCTTTCATGTATCAAAACCAAACTTAGTACATGTACCTCAGACCCCATCGGGAGGACGCTCAAGAAATTTGGTGACATTTGACATCTAGGGGGCTCCGTAATTGACAAAAATGCATTTTGGCCAGTAGTTGCTGATGCGCATTATTTTGCAATGGAAGTCAATGGCAGCCCATAGAACCGTCTGGTAAAAAGTTATACAATTTTGCACACTAATTGGGGACAGTCCAATAATTCATTTCACCAAGTTTCATGCCAGCACCTCAAGCGCTCTAGCGCCACCAACAGGCCAAAGTTGGACTTGTGTTCACGGACGTAACTTTTGACCTGTTGACCCGAATGGCAAAATGAGGTATCATTGGAATCCTTGGGCCAAGCCGAGTTCACACCCCCACACACCCTATGACGTCAATTTTTGACCTCTGTGTTTAAATCACAGCAAGTGTGATCATATCTCAGTCAATCTTTTATTTTTGATGTGAAACTGATGACCGCAAGTTCCATCTAGTTCATTCTAATGTGTGCGTGCAAGGGAGGGACGGGGTGGGATGGGCAGGGGCGGTTGCGGCGGTGGGCTGGCTGGGGGAGGGGGCGGCGACACTCAGCCCTGGTTCAGCCCCACAAAATCAGTTATGTTTTGATGTGAAACTTGACCTTGTAACTCAGCCAATCTTGGGTTGTTTAACATGGAACTTGTTGTGACTGCTTAATGCTATATGCCTGATGCCACGGCATTGAGTTGCATGGCAAATCTGGCCTGCTGATCTCACTGCTTGGCCCCCTCATTGCTGCTTGCAGCTATATTTATTATTATTATTACACATCTTTCCGCTGCCATTGAAGTCTATGGCAGCCCATAGAACCGTACAGTAAAAAGTTGTGAAATTTGGCACATTCATTCCATACCTTCCCATATTCCATTTCACAAATTTTCAAGTCTGAACCCCAGGCAGTCTAGCGCCACCAATGTCTCAAAGTTGGCGTTGCATCCATGCACTTAACTTTTCAACCGTATGTCCAATTTTGAACATCCATATACAGTTGGAACCCCTGGACCGACCTGAGTTCACTGACTCCTATTACATTACTTTCCGCCATATTGGACCTCCGCCATATTGGATTTCATCAAAAACTCTTAAAAGTTTTCATAGGTCACAAACTTCATCCAATTTTCACGAAACTTGGCACAGATGATCTTCAGACCATGCCTCATAATTGCATTGCCTTTGACACCCATACTCACAACTGGTCGCCAATCACGACCAATCAAAATTGGCGGCGAAGCCGCCAAACAGGAAGTGAACTCAGATCTCGGCAAGGCTTTCACATATCAAAACCAAACTCAGTACATGGACTCAGGACCCAATTAGGAGGAGGCTCAATAAATTTCATGACTTTTGACCTACAGGTGGCGCTATAATTAACAAAACTACGTTTTGGCCTCTATGGGGTGATGTGTTTGAAATTAAAACATATTAGTGATCTCTGTTAATACTTTGGGAGGTCCTTAGGCTGACACATATCAACTTTTGACATTAACATAATTGATTGGACCGCCATATTGGATTTCATCAAAAACACTTAAAAGTTTTCACAGGTCACAAACTTCATCCAATTTTCACGAAACTTGACACAGATGATCTTCAGACCATGTCTCATAATTACATTGCCTTTGACACCCATACTCAAAGCTGGTCGCCAGTCACGACCAATCAAAATTGGCGGCGAAGCCGCCAAACAGGAAGTGAACTCAGATCTCGGCAAGGCTTTCACATATCAAAACCAAACTCACTACATGGGCTCAGGACCCAATTAAGAGGAGGCTCAATAAATTTCATGACTTTTGACCTACAGGTGGCGCTATAATTAACAAAACTACGTTTTGGCCTGTATGGGGTGATGTGTTTGAAATTAAAACATATTAGTGATCTCTATCAATACTTTGGGAGGTCCTTAGGCTGTCACATCTCAACTTTTGACATTAACATAATTGATTGGACCGCCATATTGGATTTCATCAAAAACACTTAAAAGTTTTCACAGGTCACAAACTTCATCCAATTTTCACGAAACTTGACACAGATGATCTTCAGACCAACCGTCACAAACACATTGCTTTTTGGACCTTTATTCAAAACAAGTCAGCCATGACGACCAATCGAAATTGGCGGCGAAGCCTCCAAACAGGAAGTGAAATGTTATCTCCGCCAAGCTTTCACGTATCAAAACCAAACTCGGTACATGGGCTCAGGACCCAATTAGGAGAATGCTCAATAAATTTGGTGACTTTTGACCACTATGGGGGCGCTATAATCACAGGAAGTAGGCTCATATCTCAGCAACACTTTCACATATCAAAACCAAACTTGGTATATGGACTTGGAACCCCTCCCTGAGGACACACAATCAATTTGGTGACCTTCGACCACTAGGGGGGCGCTAGAGTTACAGGAAGTTAGCTTCTATCTCAGCAACGCTTTCACATATCAAAACCAAACTTGATTCATAGACTTGGGACCCCATCCTGAGGACACACAAAACATTTAGTGTACTTTGACGACCACTAGGGGCGCTATAATTAGCAATACTTTCTCGCATCAACCTCAAACTTAGTACGTGGACTAGTGGTCACAACCTGAGGACGCACAATAAATTTGGTGACTTTTGACCACTAGGGGTGCTATAATTAGCAAGACTTTCTCGTATCAACACCAAACTTGGGACGTGGACTCATGAACACATCCTGAATAGCTACAATACATTTGGTGTCTTTTGACCACTAGGGAAAACTATGACTTGAATTAGGCTCATATCTTACTAACGCTTTCATGGATTGAAACCAAACTTTGTACATGGACTCAAGACCCAATCCCAATCCAATTCAATCCAATCCAATCAACAATCACATGAAGTAGGCTCATATCTCAACAATCCAAATCCAATCCCAATCCAATCCAATCCAGTCCAATTCAATCCCATACAATCAACAATCACATGAAGTAGGCTCATACCTCAGCAATCCCAATCCAGTCCAATCAAATCTAATCCAGTCCAGTCCAATCCAGTCCAATCCAATCCAATCCAATCCAGTCCAGTACAATCCAATCTAGTCCAGTCCAGTCCAATTCAATCCAATCCAATCAACAATCACTTGAAGTAGGCTCATATCTCAGCAATGCCAATCCAATCCAGTCCATTCCAATCCAATCCAGTCCTGTCCTATTCAGTCCAGTCCAATCCAATCCAGTCCAGTCCAATTCAATCCAATCCAGTCCAGTACAATCCAATCCAGTCCAGTCCAGTCCAATTCAATCCAATCCAATCAACAATCACATGAAGTAGGCTCATATCTCAGCAATCCCAATCCAATCCAATCCAGTCCAGTCCATTCCAATCCGATCCAATCCAATCCAATCCAATCCAGTCCAATTCAATCCAATCCAATCAACAATCACTTGAAGTAGGCTCATATCTCAGCAATGCCAATCCAATCCAGTCCATTCCAATCCAATCCAGTCCTGTCCTATTCAGTCCAGTCCAATCCCAATCCAATCCAGTCCAGTCCAATTCAATCCAATCCAGTCCAGTACAATCCAATCCAGTCCAGTCCAGTCCAATTCAATCCAATCCAATCAACAATCACATGAAGTAGGCTCATATCTCAGCAATCCCAATCCAATCCAATCCAGTCCAGTCCATTCCAATCCGATCCAATCCAATCCAATCCAATCCTGTCCAATTCTGTCCAGTCCAATCCCAATCCAATCCAGTCCAATTCAATCCAATCCAATCAACAATCACATGAAGTAGGTTCATATTTCAGCAATCCCAATCCAATCCAATCAAATCTAATCCAGTCCAGTCCAATCCAGTCCAATCCAATCCAATCCAGTCCAGTCCAGTCCAGTCCAGTACAATCCAGTCCAGTCCAGTCCAATTCAATCCAATCCAATCAACAATCACATGAAGTAGTCTCATATCTCAGCAATCCCAATCCAGTCCAATCAAATCCAATCCAGTCCAGTCCAATCCAATGCAGTCCAATTAAATCCAATCCAATCAACAATCACATGAAGTAGGCTCATATCTCTGCAATCCCAATCCCAATCCAGTCCAGTCCAATCCAATCCAATTCAATCCAATCCAATCAACAATCACATGAAGTAGGCTCATATCTCAGCAATCCAAATCCAATCCAATCCAGTCCATTCCATTCCAATCCAATCCTGTCCAATTCAGTCCAGTCCAATCCCAATCCAATCCAGTCCAATTCAATCCAATCCAATCAACAATCACATGAAGTAGTCTCATATCTCAGCAATCCCAATCCAGTCCAATCAAATCCAATCCAGTCCAGTCTAATCCAATGCAGTCCAATTAAATCCAATCCAATCAACAATCACATGAAGTAGGCTCATATCTCTGCAATCCCAATCCCAATCCAGTCCAGTCCAATCCAATCCAATTCAATCCAATCCAATCAACAATCACATGAAGTAGGCTCATATCTCAGCAATCCAAATCCAATCCAATCCAGTCCATTCCATTCCAATCCAATCCTGTCCAATTCAGTCCAGTCCAATCCCAATCCAATCCAGTCCAATTCAATCCAATCCAATCAACAATCACATGAAGTAGTCTCATATCTCAGCAATCCCAATCCAGTCCAGTCCAATCCAATGCAGTCCAATTAAATCCAATCCAATCAACAATCACATGAAGTAGGCTCATATCTCTGCAATCCCAATCCCAATCCAGTCCAGTCCAATCCAATCCAATTCAATCCAATCCAATCAACAATCACATGAAGTAGGCTCATATCTCAGCAATCCAAATCCAATCCAATCCAGTCCATTCCATTCCAATCCAATCCTGTCCAATTCAGTCCAGTCCAATCCCAATCCAATCCAGTCCAATTCAATCCAATCCAATCAACAATCACATCAAGTAGGCTCATATCTCAGCAATCCCAATCCAATCCAATCCAGTCCATTCCAATCCAATCCAATCCAGTCCAGTCCTGTCCAATTCAGTCCAGTCCAATCCCAATCCAATCCAATCCAGTCCAATTCAATCCAATCCAATCAACAATCACATGAAGTAGTCTCATATCTCAGCAATCCCAATCCAGTCCAATCAAATCCAATCCAGTCCAGTCCAATCCAATGCAGTCCAATTAAATCCAATCCAATCAACAATCACATGAAGTAGGCTCATATCTCTGCAATCCCAATCCCAATCCAGTCCAGTCCAATCCAATCCAATTCAATCCAATCCAATCAACAATCACATGAAGTAGGCTCATATCTCAGCAATCCAAATCCAATCCAATCCAGTCCATTCCATTCCAATCCAATCCTGTCCAATTCAGTCCAGTCCAATCCCAATCCAATCCAGTCCAATTCAATCCAATCCAATCAACAATCACATCAAGTAGGCTCATATCTCAGCAATCCCAATCCAATCCAATCCAGTCCATTCCAATCCAATCCAATCCAGTCCAGTCCTGTCCAATTCAGTCCAGTCCAATCCCAATCCAATCCAATCCAGTCCAATTCAATCCAATCCAATCAACAATCACATGAAGTAGTCTCATATCTCAGCAATCCCAATCCAGTCCAATCAAATCCAATCCAGTCCAGTCCAATCCAATGCAGTCCAATTAAATCCAATCCAATCAACAATCACATGAAGTAGGCTCATATCTCTGCAATCCCAATCCCAATCCAGTCCAGTCCAATCCAATCCAATTCAATCTAATCCAATCAACAATCACATGAAGTAGGCTCATATCTCAGCAATCCAAATCCAGTCCATTCCATTCCAATCCTGTCCAATTCAGTCCAGTCCAATCCCAATCCAATCCAGTCCAATTCAATCCAATCCAATCAACAATCACATCAAGTAGGCTCATATCTCAGCAATCCCAATCCAATCCAATCCAGTCCATTCCAATCCAATCCAGTCCAGTCCTGTCCAATTCAGTCCAGTCCAATCCCAATCCAATCCAATCCAGTCCAATTCAATCCAATCCAATCAACAATCACATCAAGTAGGCTCATATCTCAGCAATCCCAATCCAGTCCAATCAAATCCAATCCAGTCCAATCCAATCCAGTCCAATTAAATCCAATCCAATCCAATCAACAATCACATGAAGTAGGCTCATATCTCTGCAATCCCAATCCCAATCCAGTCCAATCCAATCCAATCCAATCCAGTCCAGTCCAGTCCAATCCAATCCAATCCAGTCTAGTCCAGTCCAGTCCAGTCCAGCCTTGTCTAGTCTAGCTTAGTCTAGTCCAGTCCAATCCCAACTTCTGCTTATTTGCTTGGCCCCCACATTGCTGCTTGCAGCTATATTTGGGGGCCAAGCAGCGAAGCTGCGCGGCAACCCCTAGTGATTCTACCTTTTCTTATTGGGGGCCAAGCAGCGAAGCTGCGCGGCAACCCCTAGTGATTCTACCTTTTCTTATTATTATTATTATTACACATCTTTCCGCTGCCATTGAAGTCTATGGCAGCCCATAGAACCGTACAGTAAAAAGTTGTGAAATTTGGCACATTCATTCCATACCTTCCCATATTCCATTTCACAAATTTTCAAGTCTGAACCCCAGGCAGTCTAGCGCCACCAATGTCTCAAAGTTGGTGTTGCATCCATGCACTTAACTTTTCAACCGTATGTCCAATTTTGAACATCCATATACAGTTGGAACCCCTGGACCGACCTGAGTTCACTGACTCCTATTACATTACTTTCCGCCATATTGGACCTCCGCCATATTGGATTTCATCAAAAACTCTTAAAAGTTTTCATAGGTCACAAACTTCATCCAATTTTCACGAAACTTGGCACAGATGATCTTCAGACCATGCCTCATAATTGCATTGCCTTTGACACCCATACTCACAACTGGTCGCCAGTCACGACCAATCAAAATTGGCGGCGAAGCCGCCAAACAGGAAGTGAACTCAGATCTCGGCAAGGCTTTCACATATCAAAACCAAACTCAGTACATGGACTCAGGACCCAATTAGGAGGAGGCTCAATACATTTCATGACTTTTGACCTACAGGTGGCGCTATAATTAACAAAACTACGTTTTGGCCTCTATGGGGTGATGTGTTTGAAATTAAAACATATTAGTGATCTCTGTTAATACTTTGGGAGGTCCTTAGGCTGACACATATCAACTTTTGACATTAACATAATTGATTGGACCGCCATATTGGATTTCATCAAAAACACTTAAAAGTTTTCACAGGTCACAAACTTCATCCAATTTTCACGAAACTTGACACAGATGATCTTCAGACCATGTCTCATAATTACATTGCCTTTGACACCCATACTCAAAGCTGGTCGCCAGTCACGACCAATCAAAATTGGCGGCGAAGCCGCCAAACAGGAAGTGAACTCAGATCTCGGCAAGGCTTTCACATATCAAAACCAAACTCACTACATGGGCTCAGGACCCAATTAAGAGGAGGCTCAATAAATTTCATGACTTTTGACCTACAGGTGGCGCTATAATTAACAAAACTACGTTTTGGCCTGTATGGGGTGATGTGTTTGAAATTAAAACATATTAGTGATCTCTATCAATACTTTGGGAGGTCCTTAGGCTGTCACATCTCAACTTTTGACATTAACATAATTGATTGGACCGCCATATTGGATTTCATCAAAAACACTTAAAAGTTTTCACAGGTCACAAACTTCATCCAATTCTCACGAAACTTGACACAGATGATCTTCAGACCAACCGTCACAAACACATTGCTTTTTGGACCTTTATTCAAAACAAGTCAGCCATGACGATCAATCGAAATTGGCGGCGAAGCCTCCAAACAGGAAGTGAAATGTTATCTCCGCCAAGCTTTCACGTATCAAAACCAAACTCGGTACATGGGCTCAGGACCCAATTAGGAGAATGCTCAATAAATTTGGTGACTTTTGACCACTATGGGGGCGCTATAATCACAGGAAGTAGGCTCATATCTCAGCAACACTTTCACATATCAAAACCAAACTTGGTATATGGACTTGGAACCCCTCCCTGAGGACACACAATCAATTTGGTGACCTTCGACCACTAGGGGGGCGCTAGAGTTACAGGAAGTTAGCTTCTCTCTCAGCAACGCTTTCACATATCAAAACCAAACTTGATTCATAGACTTGGGACCCCATCCTGAGGACACACAAAACATTTAGTGTACTTTGACGACCACTAGGGGCGCTATAATTAGCAATACTTTCTCGCATCAACCTCAAACTTAGTACGTGGACTAGTGGTCACAACCTGAGGACGCACAATAAATTTGGTGACTTTTGACCACTAGGGGTGCTATAATTAGCAAGACTTTCTCGTATCAACACCAAACTTGGGACGTGGACTCATGAACACATCCTGAATAGCTACAATACATTTGGTGTCTTTTGACCACTAGGGAAAACTATGACTTGAATTAGGCTCATATCTTACTAACGCTTTCATGGATTGAAACCAAACTTTGTACATGGACTCAAGACCCAATCCCAATCCAATTCAATCCAATCCAATCAACAATCACATGAAGTAGGCTCATATCTCAACAATCCAAATCCAATCCCAATCCAATCCAATCCAGTCCAATTCAATCCCATACAATCAACAATCACATGAAGTAGGCTCATACCTCAGCAATCCCAATCCAGTCCAATCAAATCTAATCCAGTCCAGTCCAATCCAGTCCAGTACAATCCAATCTAGTCCAGTCCAGTCCAATTCAATCCAATCCAATCAACAATCACTTGAAGTAGGCTCATATCTCAGCAATGCCAATCCAATCCAGTCCATTCCAATCCAATCCAGTCCTGTCCTATTCAGTCAAGTCCAATCCCAATCCAATCCAGTCCAGTCCAATTCAATCCAATCCAGTCCAGTACAATCCAATCCAGTCCAGTCCAGTCCAATTCAATCCAATCCAATCCAATCAACAATCACATGAAGTAGGCTCATATCTCAGCAATCCCAATCCAATCCAATCCAGTCCAGTCCAGTCCATTCCAATCCGATCCAATCCAATCCAATCCAATCCTGTCCAATTCTGTCCAGTCCAATCCCAATCCAATCCAGTCCAATTCAATCCAATCCAATCAACAATCACATGAAGTAGGTTCATATTTCAGCAATCCCAATCCAGTCCAATCAAATCTAATCCAGTCCAGTCCAATCCAGTCCAATCCAATCCAATCCAATCCAGTCCAGTCCAGTCCAGTCCAGTACAATCCAGTCCAGTCCAGTCCAATTCAATCCAATCCAATCAACAATCACATGAAGTAGTCTCATATCTCAGCAATCCCAATCCAGTCCAATCAAATCCAATCCAGTCCAGTCCAATCCAATGCAGTCCAATTAAATCCAATCCAATCAACAATCACATGAAGTAGGCTCATATCTCTGCAATCCCAATCCCAATCCAGTCCAGTCCAATCCAATCCAATTCAATCCAATCCAATCAACAATCACATGAAGTAGGCTCATATCTCAGCAATCCAAATCCAATCCAATCCAGTCCATTCCATTCCAATCCAATCCAGTCCAGTCCAATCCCAATCCAATCCAGTCCAATTCAATCCAATCCAATCAACAATCACATCAAGTAGGCTCATATCTCAGCAATCCCAATCCAATCCAATCCAGTCCATTCCAATCCAATCCAATCCAGTCCAGTCCTGTCCAATTCAGTCCAGTCCAATCCCAATCCAATCCAATCCAGTCCAATTCAATCCAATCCAATCAACAATCACATGAAGTAGTCTCATATCTCAGCAATCCCAATCCAGTCCAATCAAATCCAATCCAGTCCAGTCCAATCCAATGCAGTCCAATTAAATCCAATCCAATCAACAATCACATGAAGTAGGCTCATATCTCTGCAATCCCAATCCCAATCCAGTCCAGTCCAATCCAATCCAATTCAATCCAATCCAATCAACAATCACATGAAGTAGGCTCATATCTCAGCAATCCAAATCCAATCCAATCCAGTCCATTCCATTCCAATCCAATCCTGTCCAATTCAGTCCAGTCCAATCCCAATCCAATCCAGTCCAATTCAATCCAATCCAATCAACAATCACATCAAGCAGGCTCATATCTCAGCAATCCCAATCCAATCCAATCCAGTCCATTCCAATCCAATCCAATCCAGTCCAGTCCTGTCCAATTCAGTCCAGTCCAATCCCAATCCAATCCAATCCAGTCCAATTCAATCCAATCCAATCAACAATCACATGAAGTAGTCTCATATCTCAGCAATCCCAATCCAGTCCAATCAAATCCAATCCAGTCCAGTCCAATCCAATGCAGTCCAATTAAATCCAATCCAATCAACAATCACATGAAGTAGGCTCATATCTCTGCAATCCCAATCCCAATCCAGTCCAGTCCAATCCAATCCAATTCAATCCAATCCAATCAACAATCACATGAAGTAGGCTCATATCTCAGCAATCCAAATCCAATCCAATCCAGTCCATTCCATTCCAATCCAATCCTGTCCAATTCAGTCCAGTCCAATCCCAATCCAATCCAGTCCAATTCAATCCAATCCAATCAACAATCACATCAAGTAGGCTCATATCTCAGCAATCCCAATCCAATCCAATCCAGTCCATTCCAATCCAATCCAGTCCAGTCCTGTCCAATTCAGTCCAGTCCAATCCCAATCCAATCCAATCCAATCCAGTCCAATTCAATCCAATCCAATCAACAATCACATCAAGTAGGCTCATATCTCAGCAATCCCAATCCAGTCCAATCAAATCCAATCCAGTCCAATCCAATCCAGTCCAATTAAATCCAATCCAATCCAATCAACAATCACATGAAGTAGGCTCATATCTCTGCAATCCCAATCCCAATCCAGTCCAATCCAATCCAATCCAATCCAGTCCAGTCCAGTCCAGTCCAGTCCAGTCCAATCCAATCCAATCCAGTCCAGTCCAGTCCAGTCCAGCCTTGTCTAGTCTAGCTTAGTCTAGTCCAGTCCAATCCCAACTTCTGCTTATTTGCTTGGCCCCCACATTGCTGCTTGCAGCTATATTTATTATTATTATTACACATCTTTCCGCTGCCATTGAAGTCTATGGCAGCCCATAGAACCGTACAGTAAAAAGTTGTGAAATTTGGCACATTCATTCCATACCTTCCCATATTCCATTTCACAAATTTTCAAGTCTGAACCCCAGGCAGTCTAGCGCCACCAATGTCTCAAAGTTGGCGTTGCATCCATGCACTTAACTTTTCAACCGTATGTCCAATTTTGAACATCCATATACAGTTGGAACCCCTGGACCGGCCTGAGTTCACTGACTCCTATTACATAACTTTCCGCCATATTGGACCTCCGCCATATTGGATTTCATCAAAAACTCTTAAAAGTTTTCATAGGTCACAAACTTCATCCAATTTTCACGAAACTTGGCACAGATGATCTTCAGACCATGCCTCATAATTGCATTGCCTTTGACACCCATACTCACAACTGGTCGCCAATCACGACCAATCAAAATTGGCGGCAAAGCCGCCAAACAGGAAGTGAACTCAGATCTCGGCAAGGCTTTCACATATCAAAACCAAACTCAGTACATGGACTCAGGACCCAATTAGGAGGAGGCTCAATAAATTTCATGACTTTTGACCTACAGGTGGCGCTATAATTAACAAAACTACGTTTTGGCCTCTATGGGGTGATGTGTTTGAAATTAAAACATATTAGTGATCTCTGTTAATACTTTGGGAGGTCCTTAGGCTGACACATATCAACTTTTGACATTAACATAATTGATTGGACCGCCATATTGGATTTCATCAAAAACACTTAAAAGTTTTCACAGGTCACAAACTTCATCCAATTTTCACGAAACTTGACACAGATGATCTTCAGACCATGTCTCATAATTGCATTGCCTTTGACACCCATACTCAAAACTGGTCGCCAGTCACGACCAATCAAAATTGGCGGCGAAGCCACCAAACAGGAAGTGAACTCAGATCTCGCCAAGGCTTTCACATATCAAAACCAAACTCAGTACATGGACTCAGGACCCAATTAGGAGGAGGCTCAATAAATTTCATGACTTTTGACCTACAGGTGGCGCTATAATTAACAAAACTACGTTTTGGCCTCTATGGGGTGATGTGTTTGAAATTAAAACATATTAGTGATCTCTGTTAATACTTTGGGAGGTCCTTAGGCTGACACATATCAACTTTTGACATTAACATAATTGATTGGACCGCCATATTGGATTTCATCAAAAACCTTAAAAAGTTTTCACAGGTCACAAATTTCATCCAATTTTCACGAAACTTGGCACAGATGATCTTCAGACCAACTGTCACAAACACATTGCTTTTTGGACCTTTATTCAAAACAAGTCAGCCGTGACGACCAATCGAAATTGGCGGCGAAGCCTCCAAACAGGAAGTGACATGTTATCTCCGCCAAGCTTTCACATATCAAAACCAAACTCGGTACATGGGCTCAGGACCCAATTAGGAGAATGCTCAATACATTTGGTGACTTTTGACCACTATGGGGGCGCTATAATCACAGGAAGTAGGCTCATATCTCAGCAACACTTTCACATATCAAAACCAAACTTGGTATATGGACTTGGAACCCCTCCCTGAGGACACACAATCAATTTGGTGACCTTCGACCACTAGGGGGGCGCTAGAGTTACAGGAAGTTAGCTTCTATCTCAGCAACGCTTTCACATATCAAAACCAAACTTGGTTCATAGACTTGGGACCCCATCCTGAGGACACACAAAACATTTAGTGTACTTTGACGACCACTAGGGGCGCTATAATTAGCAATACTTTCTCGCATCAACCTCAAACTTAGTACGTGGACTAGTGGTCACAACCTGAGGACGCACAATAAATTTGGTGACTTTTGACCACTAGGGGTGCTATAATTAGCAAGACTTTCTCGTATCAACACCAAACTTGGGACGTGGACTCATGAACACATCCTGAATAGCTACAATACATTTGGTGTCTTTTGACCACTAGGGAAAACTATGACTTGAATTAGGCTCATATCTTACTAACGCTTTCATGGATTGAAACCAAACTTTGTACATGGACTCAAGACCCAATCCCAATCCAATTCAATCCAATCCAATCAACAATCACATAAAGTAGGCTCATATCTCAACAATCCAAATCCAATCCCAATTCAATCCAATCCAGTCCAATTCAATCCCATACTATCAACAATCACATGAAGTAGGCTCATACCTCAGCAATCCCAATCCAGTCCAATCAAATCTAATCCAGTCCAGTCCAATCCAGTCCAATCCAATCCAATCCAATCCAGTCCAGTACAATTCAATCTAGTCCAGTCCAGTCCAATTCAATCCAATCCAATCAACAATCTCTTGAAGTAGGCTCATATCTCAGCAATGCCAATCCAATCCAGTCCATTCCAATCCAATCCAGTCCTGTCCTATTCAGTCCAGTCCAATCCCAATCCAATCCAGTCCAGTCCAATTCAATCCAATCCAGTCCAGTACAATCCAATCCAGTCCAGTCCAATTCAATCCAATCCAATCAACAATCACATGAAGTAGGCTCATATCTCAGCAATCCCAATCCAATCCAATCCAGTCCAGTCCAGTCCATTCCAATCCGATCCAATCCAATCCAATCCAATCCTGTCCAATTCTGTCCAGTCCAATCCAGTCCAATTCAATCCAATCCAATCAACAATCACATGAAGTAGGTTCATATTTCAGCAATCCCAATCCAGTCCAATCAAATCTAATCCAGTCCAGTCCAATCCAGTCCAATCCAATCCAATCCAATCCAGTCCAGTCCAGTCCAGTACAATCCAGTCCAGTCCAGTCCAATTCAATCCAATCCAATCAACAATCACATGAAGTAGTCTCATATCTCAGCAATCCCAATCCAGTCCAATCAAATCCAATCCAGTCCAGTCCAATCCAATGCAGTCCAATTAAATCCAATCCAATCAACAATCACATGAAGTAGGCTCATATCTCTGCAATCCCAATCCCAATCCAGTCCAGTCCAATCCAATCCAATTCAATCCAATCCAATCAACAATCACATGAAGTAGGCTCATATCTCAGCAATCCAAATCCAATCCAATCCAGTCCATTCCATTCCAATCCAATCCTGTCCAATTAAGTCCAGTCCAATCCCAATCCAATCCAGTCCAATTCAATCCAATCCAATCAACAATCACATCAAGTAGGCTCATATCTCAGCAATCCCAATCCAATCCAATCCAGTCCATTCCAATCCAATCCAATCCAGTCCAGTCCTGTCCAATTCAGTCCAGTCCAATCCCAATCCAATCCAATCCAGTCCAATTCAATCCAATCCAATCAACAATCACATGAAGTAGTCTCATATCTCAGCAATCCCAATCCAGTCCAATCAAATCCAATCCAGTCCAGTCCAATCCAATGCAGTCCAATTAAATCCAATCCAATCAACAATCACATGAAGTAGGCTCATATCTCAGCAATCCAAATCCAATCCAATCCAGTCCATTCCATTCCAATCCAATCCTGTCCAATTCAGTCCAGTCCAATCCCAATCCAATCCAGTCCAATTCGATCCAATCCAATCAACAATCACATCAAGTAGGCTCATATCTCAGCAATCCCAATCCAATCCAATCCAGTCCATTCCAATCCAATCCAGTCCAGTCCTGTCCAATTCAGTCCAGTCCAATCCCAATCCAATCCAATCCAGTCCAATTCAATCCAATCCAATCAACAATCACATGAAGTAGTCTCATATCTCAGCAATCCCAATCCAGTCCAATCAAATCCAATCCAGTCCAGTCCAATCCAATGCAGTCCAATTAAATCCAATCCAATCAACAATCACATGAAGTAGGCTCATATCTCAGCAATCCAAATCCAATCCAATCCAGTCCATTCCATTCCAATCCAATCCTGTCCAATTCAGTCCAGTCCAATCCCAATCCAATCCAGTCCAATTCAATCCAATCCAATCAACAATCACATCAAGTAGGCTCATATCTCAGCAATCCCAATCCAATCCAATCCAGTCCATTCCAATCCAATCCAGTCCAGTCCTGTCCAATTCAGTCCAGTCCAATCCCAATCCAATCCAATCCAGTCCAATTCAATCCAATCCAATCAACAATCACATCAAGTAGGCTCATATCTCAGCAATCCCAATCCAGTCCAGTCCAATCCAATCCAGTCCAATTAAATCCAATCCAATCCAATCAACAATCACATGAAGTAGGCTCATATCTCTGCAATCCCAATCCCAATCCAGTCCAATCCAATCCAGTCCAGTCCAGTCCAGTCCAGTCCAATCCAATCCAATCCAGTCCAGTCCAGTCCAGCCTTGTCTAGTCTAGCTTAGTCTAGTCCAGTCCAATCCCAACTTCTGCTTATTTGCTTGGCCCCCACATTGCTGCTTGCAGCTATATTTATTATTATTATTATTCCTCTGCCATTAAAGTCAATGGCAGCCCATAGAACCGTCTGGTGAAAAGTTGTGAAATTTGGCACACTGATTAGGGACAGTCCCATGATTAATGTCACCAAGTTTCATGATGGCACCTCAGGCACTCTAGCGCCACCAACAGGCCAAAGTTGGACTTGCGTTCACGCACGTAACTTTTGACCCGTATGGCCGATTGTCAAAAATGAGGTATCATTGGAATCCTTGGACCAAGCCGAGTTCAACGCACCCTATGACGTCAATTTCCGCCATGATGGATTTTCCGCCATATTGGATTTCATCAAAAACACTTAAAAGTCTTCACAGGTCACAAATTTTGTCCGATCGACACCAAATTTCAGAGATATCATCTACAGACCATGACTCATTAATATATTGCTTTTTGTCTTCGGAATTAAAACCGTTCGCGCGTAACAGCCAATCGAAGTTTGCGGCGAAGCCGCCAAACAGGAAGTGAGCTCATATCTCAACAACCCATTCATCTATCATAACCAAACTTACTACATGGACTCAGGACCCATTCAGAGGGACGCTCAAGAAATCTGGTGACCTTTGACCTCTAGGGGGCGCTGTAATTAAGAAACAGGCCTTTTGGCCTGTAGCTGCTGTTGTGCTTAGAATTAAAACGCACTAGTGGTGTCTGGTAATACTGTTGGAGGTCCTTAGGCCGACCCAAGCCGACTTGTGATGTCATCGTAATTGATTCGGCCGCCATATTGGATTTAATCAAAAACACATACAAGTTTTCGCAGGTCACAAATTTCAGCGGATCCTCACCAAAATTGGCAGAGACCATCTACAGACCATGCCTTATCAGTGCATTGCTTTCTGGAACAATTGACAGAAGCATTTGGCTGTAACAGCCAATCGAAACTTGCGGCGAAGCCGCTAAACAGGAAGTGAGGTCATATCTCAGCAACCCTTGCATGTATCAAAGCCAAACTTGGTGCATGGACTCAGGACCCAATCAGGGGGACGCTCAATAAATTTGGTGACCTTTGACCTCTAGGGGGCGCTGTAATAAAGAAACATGCCTTTTGGCCTGTAGCTGCTGTTGTGTTTGGAATTAAAATGTACTAGTGGTGTCTGGTAATACTGTTGAAGGTCCTTAGGCTGACCCAGGCAAACTTGTGATGTCCTCGTAATTGATTCGGCCACCATGTTAGATTTAATCAAAAACATCAAAACGTTTTCACAGGTCGCAAATTTCATCTGATCTTCACCAACATTGGCACAGACCGTCTTCAGACCATAACCTATAAATATATATTGCTCTCTGGAACAATTGACAAAAGCATTCGCCCGTAACAGCCAATCGAAATTGGTGGCGAAGCCGCCAAACAGGAAGTGAGCTCATATCTCAGCAACCCTGCCATGTATCATAACCAAACTTACTACATATATCCATGACCCCATTAGGAGGACGCTCAAAACATTTGGTGACCTTTGACCTGTAGGAGGTGCTGCAATTAGCAATATTGCATTTTGATCTGTAGTTGCTGATGTGTTTTATCAATCTTTTATTTTTTGATGTGAAACTGATGACAACATGTTCCATCCAGTTAATTCTAATGCGTGCGTGCAAGGGCAGGGCAGGGCAGGACGGGGTGGGATGGGCTGGGGTGATTAGGTGGGGGGGCTGGCTGGCGGAGGCGGTGGCAATACTCAGCTCTGTTTCAGCCCTACAAAATCAGTTATGTTTCATGTTACACTTGTTGAAAGTGTTGATCGCGAGTGTCTGCTGAGTTCTATCTTGTCGCCGTGGCTACTCCGGCCTATACTGCTTGGCCCCCTCATTGCTGCTTGCAGCTATATTTGGGGGCCAAGCAGCGAAGCTGCGAAGGCACCCATTGTGTTTGTTGGTTTTCTTATTATTATTATTCCTCTGCCATTGAAGTCTATGGCAGCCCATAGAACCGTCTGGTGAAAAGTTGTGAAATTTGGCACACTGATAGGGGACAGTGTCATAATTAATTTCACCAAGTTTCATACCGGCACCTTGAGCGCTCTAGCGCCACCAACAGGCCAAATTTGGACTTGCGTTCACGCACGTAACTTCTGACCTGTTGACCCGATTGTCATAAATCAGGTATCGTTGGAATCCTTGGACCAAGCCGAGTTCAACGCACCCTATGACGTCATTTTCCGCCATGATGGATTTTCCGCCATATTGGATTTTAGTGAAAGTGAAACTAAAACTTCACAGGTCACAAATTTTGTCCGATCGTCACCAAACTTGACACACATGCTCTTCAGACCAAGCCGCACAAAAGTTATCCCTTTTCGTCTTCGGAACTAAAACCGTTCGCGCGTAACAGCCAATCGAAATTTGCGGCGAAGTCGCCAAACAGGAAGTGAGCTCATATCTCAGCAACCCATTGATCTGTCATAACCAAACTTAGTCCATGGACTCAGGACCCAATCAGGGGGACGCTCAAGAAATCTGGTGACCTTTGACCTCTAGGGGGCGCTGTAATTAAGAAACATGCCTTTTGGCCTGTAGCAGCAGTTGTGCTTAGAATTAAAACGCACTATTGGTGTCTGGTACTACTGTTGAAGGTCCTTAGGCCGACCCAAGCCAATTTGTGATGTCATCGTAATTGATTCGGCCGCCATATTGGATTTAATCAAAAACACGTACAAGTTTTCGCAGGTCACAAATTTCATCTGTTCCTCACCAAAATTGGCAGAGACCATCTTCAGACCATGCCTTATCAGTGTATTTTTTTCTGGAACAATTGACAGAAGCGTTCGCCTGTAACAGCCAATCGAAATTTTCGGCGAAGCCGCCAAACAGGAAGTGATTTCATATCTCAGCAACGCTTTCATGTATCAAAACCAAACTTAGTACATGTACCTCAGACCACATCGGGAGGACGCTCAAGAAATTTGGTGACATTTGACCTCTAGGGGGCTCCGTAATTGACAAAAATGCATTTTGGCCAGTAGTTGCTGATGCTCATTATTTTGCAATGGAAGTCAATGGCAGCCCATAGAACCGTCTGGTAAAAAGTTATACAATTTTGCACACTAATTGGGGACAGTCCAATAATTCATTTCACCAAGTTTCATGCCGGCACCTCAATCGCTCTAGCGCCACCAACAGGCCAAAGTTGGACTTGTGTTTACGGACGTAACTTTTGACCTGTTGACCCGAATGGCAAAATGAGGTATCATTGGAATCCTTGGGCCAAGCCGAGTTCAAAACACCCTATGACGTCAATTGTTGACCTCTATGTTTAAATCACAGCAAGTGTGATCATATCTCAGTCAATCTTTTATTTTTGATGTGAAACTGATGACAGCAAGTTCCATCTAGTTCATTCTAATGTGTGCGTGCAAGGGTGGGACGGGGTGGGATGGGCAGGGGCGGTTGCGGCGGTGGGCTGGCTGGGGGAGGGGGCGGCGACACTCAGCCCTGGTTCAGCCCCACAAAATCAGTTATGTTTTGATGTGAAACTTGACCTTGTAACTCAGCCAATCTTGGGTTGTATGGCATGGAACTTGCTGTGACTGCTTAAGGCTATATGTCTGATGCAACGGCATTGACTTACATGGTAAATCTGGCCTGCTGATCTCACTGCTTGGCCCCCTCATTGCTGCTTGCAGCTATATTTGGGGGCCAAGCAGCGAAGCTGCGAAGGCACCCATTGTGTTTCTATTTGTTCTTATTGGGGGCCAAGCAGCGAAGCTGCGAAGGCACCCATTGTGTTTGTTAGTTTTCTTATTGGGGGCCAAGCAGCGAAGCTGCGAAGGCACCCATTGTGTTTGTTAGTTTTCTTATTATTATTATTATTATTATTGGGGGCCAAGCAGCGAAGCTGCGAAGGCACCCATTGTGTTTCTATTTGTTCTTATTGGGGGCCAAGCAGCGAAGCTGCGAAGCCCCATTGTGTTTCTATGATTTCTTATTGGGGGCCAAGCAGCGAAGCTGCGAAGGCACCCATTGTGTTTGTTAGTTTTCTTATTATTATTATTATTGGGGGCCAAGCAGCGAAGCTGCGAAGGCACCCATTGTGTTTGTTAGTTTTCTTATTATTATTATTATTATTATTATTATTACGCTTCCGTCATTGAAGTCAATGGCAGCCCATAGAACCGTCTGGTGAAAAGTTCTGAAATTTGGCACACTGATTGGGGACAGTCTCATGATTAATTTCACCAAGTTTCATACCGGCACCTTGAGCGCTCTAGCGCCACCAACAGGCCAAAGTTGGATGTGCGTTCACGCACGTAACTTTTGACCCGTTGATCCGATTGTCAAAAATTAGGTATTGTTAGAATCCTTGGACCAAGCCGAGTTCAACGCACCCTATGACGTCAATTTCCGCCATGATGGATTTTCCGCCATTTTGGATTTCATCAAAAACACTAAAAAGTCTTCAAAGGTCACAAATTTTGTCCGATAGACACCAAATCTGACACACTTGATCTTCAGACCAAGCCTCACAAAAGTTATTCATTTTCGTCTTCGGAACTCAAACCGTTCGCCCGTAACAGCCAATCGAAATATGCGGCGAAGCCGCCAAACAGGAAGTGAGCTCATATCTCAGCAACCCATTCATCTATCATAACCAATCTTAGTACATGGACTCAGGACCCAGTCAGGGGGACGCTCAAGAAATCTGGTGACCTTTGACCTCTAGGGGGCGCTGTAATTAAGAAACATGCCTTTTGGCCTGTAGCTGCTGTTGTGCTTAGAATTAAAACGCACTAGTGGTGTCTGGTAATACTGTTGGAGGTCCTTAGGCCGACCCAAGCCGACTTGTGATGTCATCGTAATTGATTAGGCCGCCATATTGGATTTAATCAAAAACACGTACAAGTTTTCGCAGGTCACAAATTTCATCTGTTCTTCACCAAAATTGGTAGAGACCATCTTCAGACCATGCCTGATGAGTGCATTGCTTTCTGGAACAATTGACAGAAGCATTGACCTGTACCAGCCAATCGAAATTTGCGGCGAAGCCACCAAACAGGAAGTGATTTCATATCTCAGCAACGCTTTCATGTATCAAAACCAAATTTAGTACATGTACCTCAGACCCCATCGGGAGGACGCTCAAGAAATTTGGTGACATTTGACCTCTAGGGGGCACCGTAATTGCCAAAAATGCATTTTGGCCAGTAGTTGGTGATGCACATTATTTTGCAATGGAAGTCAATGGCAGCCCATAGAAGCGTCTGGTAAAAAGTTATACAATTTTGCACACTAATTGGGGACAGTCCAATAATTCATTTCACCAAGTTTCATGCCGGCACCTCAAGCGCTCTAGCGCCACCAACAGGCCAAAGTTGGACTTGTGTTTACGGACGTAACTTTTGACCTGTTGACCCGAATGGCAAAATGAGGTATCATTGGAATCCTTGGGCCAAGCCGAGTTCAACACACCCTATGACGTCAATTGTTGACCTCTATGTTTAAATCACAGCAAGTGTGATCATATCTCAGTCAATCTTTTATTTTTGATGTGAAACTGATGACAGCAAGTTCCATCCAGTTCATTCTAATGTGTGCGTGCAAGGGTGGGACGGGGTGGGATGGGCAGGGGCGGTTGCGGCGGTGGGCTGGCTGGGGGAGGGGGCGGCGACACTCAGCCCTGGTTCAGCCCCACAAAATCAGTTATGTTTTGATGTGAAACTTGACCTTGTAACTCAGCCAATCTTGGGTTGTATGGCATGGAACTTGCTGTGACTGCTTAAGGCTATATGTCTGATGCAACGGCATTGATTTACATGGTTAATCTGGCCTGCTGATCTCACTGCTTGGCCCCCTCATTGCTGCTTGCAGCTATATTTATTGGGGGCCAAGCAGCGAAGCTGCGAGGCAACCATTGTGTTTGTTAGTTTTCTTATTATTATTATTATTCCGCCATGGAAGTCTATGGCAGCCCATAGAACCGTCTGGCAAAAAGTTGTGAAATTTGGCACACTGATTGGAGACAGTCCAATGATTCATGTCACCAAGTTTCATGTCGGCACCTCCCGCGCTCTAGCGCCACCAACAGGCCAAAGTTGGACTTGCGTTCACGCACGTAACTTCTGACCCGTTGACCCGATTGTCAAAAATGAGGTACCGTTGGAATCCTTGGACCAAGCCGAGTTCAACGCACCCTATGACGTCATTTTCCGCCATGATGGATTTTCCGCCATTTTGGATTTCATCAAAATCACTTAAAACGTATCAGAGGTCACACATTTTGTCCGATCGACACCAAACTTCATAGATATCATCTACAGACCATGCCTCATTAATGCATTGCTTTTTGTCTTCGGAACTAAAACCGTTCGCGCGTAACAGCCAATCGAAATTTGCGGCGAAGCCGCCAAACAGGAAGTGAGCTCATATCTCAGCAACCCATTGATCTATCATAACCAAACTTAGTCCATGGACTCAGGACCCAATCAGGGGGACGCTCAAGAAATTTGGTGACCTTTGACCTCTAGGGGGCGCTGTAATTAAGAAACATGCCTTTTGGCCTGTAGCTGCAGTTGTGTTTAGAATTAAAATGCACTAGTGGTGTCTGTTAATACTGTTGGAGGTCCTTAGGCCGACCCAAGCCAACTTGTGATGTCATCGTAATTGATTCGGCCGCCATATTGGATTTAATCAAAAACACGTACAAGTTTTCGCAGGTCACAAATTTCATCTGTTCTTCACCAAAATTGGTAGAGACCATCTTCAGACCATGCCTGATGAGTGCATTGCTTTCTGGAACAATTGACAGAAGCATTGACCTGTACCAGCCAATCGAAATTTGCGGCGAAGCCGCCAAACAGGAAGTGATTTCATATCTCAGCAACGCTTTCATGTATCAAAACCAAATTTAGTACATTTACCTCAGACCCCATCGGGATGACGCTCAAGAAATTTGGTGACATTTGACCTCTAGGGGGCACCGTAATTGACAAAAATGCATTTTGGCCAGTAGTTGCTGATGCGCATTATTTTGCAATGGAAGTCAATGGCAGCCCATAGAACCGTCTGGTAAAAAGTTATACAATTTTGCACACTAATTGGGGACAGTCCAATAATTCATTTCACCAAGTTTTATGCCGGCACCTCAAGCGCTCTAGCGCCACCAACAGGCCAAAGTTGGACTTGTGTTTACGGACGTAACTTTTGACCTGTTGACCCGAATGGCAAAATGAGGTATCATTGGAATCGTTGGGCCAAGCCGAGGTCAACACACCCTATGACGTCAATTGTTGACCTCTATGTTTAAATCACAGCAAGTGTGATCATATCTCAGTCAATCTTTTATTTTTGATGTGAAACTGATGACAGCAAGTTCCATCTACTGTAGTTCATTCTAATGTGTGCGTGCAAGGGTGGGACTGGGTGGGATGGGCAGGGGCGGTTGCGGCGGTGGGCTGGCTGGGGGAGGGGGCGGCGACACTCAGCCCTGGTTCAGCCCCACAAAATCAGTTATGTTTTGATGTGAAACTTGACCTTGTAACTCAGCCAATCTTGGGTTGTATGGCATGGAACTTGCTGTGACTGCTTAAGGCTATATGTCTGATGCAACGGCATTGACTTACATGGTTAATCTGGCCTGCTGATCTCACTGCTTGGCCCCCTCATTGCTGCTTGCAGCTATATTTATTATTATTACGCTTCCGTCATTGAAGTCAATGGCAGCCCATAGAACCGTCTGGTGAAAAGTTCTGAAATTTGGCACACTGATTGGGGACAGTCTCATGATTAATTTCACCAAGTTTCATACCGGCACCTTGAGCGCTCTAGCGCCACCAACAGGCCAAAGTTGGATGTGCGTTCACGCACGTAACTTTTGACCCGTTGATCCGATTGTCAAAAATTAGGTATTGTTAGAATCCTTGGACCAAGCCGAGTTCAACGCACCCTATGACGTCAATTTCCGCCATGATGGATTTTCCGCCATTTTGGATTTCATCAAAAACACTAAAAAGTCTTCAAAGGTCACAAATTTTGTCCGATCGACACCAAATCTGACACACTTGATCTTCAGACCAAGCCTCACAAAAGTTATTCATTTTCGTCTTCGGAACTCAAACCGTTCGCCCGTAACAGCCAATCGAAATATGCGGCGAAGCCGCCAAACAGGAAGTGAGCTCATATCTCAGCAACCCTTGCATGTATCAAAGCCAATCTGGGTGCATAGACTCAGGACCCAATCAGGGGGACGCTCAAGAAATCTGGTGACCTTTGACCTCTAGGGGGCGCTGTAATTAAGAAACATGCCTTTTGGCCTGTAGCTGCTGTTGTGCATAGAATTAAAACGCACTAGTGGTGTCTGGTAATACTGTTGGAGGTCCTTAGGCCGACCCAGGCCAATTTGTGATGTCATCGTAATTGATTCGGCCGCCATATTGGATTTAATCAAAAACACGTACGAATTTTCGCAGGTCACAAATTTCAGCGGATCCTCACCAAAATTGGCAGAGAACATCTTCAGACCATGCCTTATCAGTGCATCGCTTTTTGGAACGATTGACAGTAGCATTCGGCTGTAACAGCCAATCGAAACTTGCAGCGAAGCGGCCAAACAGGAAGTGAGCTCATATCTCAGCAACCCTGCCATGTATCATCACCAAACTTACTACATATGTTCATGACCCCATTAGGAGGACGCTCAAGAAATTTGGTGACATTTGACCTCTAGGGGGCACCGTAATTGACAAAAATGCATTTTGGCCAGTAGTTGCTGATGCGCATTATTTTGCAATGGAAGTCAATGGCAGCCCATAGAACCATCTGGTAAAAAGTTATACAATTTTGCACACTAATTGGGGACAGTCCAATAATTCATTTCACCAAGTTTCATGCCGGCACCTCAAGCGCTCTAGCGCCACCAACAGGCCAAAGTTGGACTTGTGTTTACGGACGTAACTTTTGACCTGTTGACCCGAATGGCAAAATGAGGTATCATTGGAATCCTTGGGCCAAGCCGAGTTCAACACACCCTATGACGTCATTTTCCGCCATGATGGATTTTCCGCCATATTGGATTTTAGTGAAAGTGAAACTAAAACTTCACAGGTCACAAATTTTGTCCGATCGTCACCAAACTTGACACACATGCTCTTCAGACCAAGCCGCACAAAAGTTATCACTTTTCGTCTTCGGAACTAAAACCGTTCGCGCGTAACAGCCAATCGAAGTTTGCGGCGAAGCCACCAAACAGGAAGTGAGCTCATATCTCAGCAACCCATTCATCTGTCATAACCAAACTTAGTACATGTACTCAGGACCCAATCAGGGGGACGCTCAAGAAATCTGGTGACCTTTGACCTCTAGGGGGCGCTGTAATTAAGAAACATGCCTTTTGGCCTGTAGCTGCTGTTGTGCTTAGAATTAAAACACACTAGTGGTGTCTGGTAATACTGTTGGAGGTCCTTAGGCTGCCCCAAGCCAACTTGTGATGTCATCGTAATTGATTCGGCCGCCATATTGGATTTAATCAAAAACACGTACACGTTTTTGCAGGTCACAAATTTCAGCGGATCCTCACCAAAATTGGCAGAGACCATCTACAGACCATGCCTGATGAGTGCATTGCTTTCTGGAACAATTAACAGAAGCTTTGACCTGTACCAGCCAATCGAAATTTGCGGCGAAGCCGCCAAACAGGAAGTGATTTCATATCTCAGCAACGCTTTCATGTATCAAAACCAAACTTAGTACATGTACCTCAGACCACATCGGGAGGACGCTCAAGAAATTTGGTGACATTTGACCTCTAGGGGGCTCCGTAATTGACAAAAATGCATTTTGGCCAGTGGTTGCTGATGCGCATTATTTTGCAATGGAAGTCAATGGCAGCCCATAGAACCGTCTGGTAAAAAGTTATACAATTTGGCACACTAATTGGGGACAGTCCAATAATTCATTTCACCAAGTTTCATGCTGGCACCTCAAGCGCTCTAGCGCCACCAATAGGCCAAAGTTGGACTTGTGTTCACGGACGTAACTTTTGACCTGTTGACTCGAATGGCAAAATTAGGTATCATTGGAATCCTTGGGCCAAGCCGAGTTCAACACACCCTATGACGTCAATTTTTGACCTCTGTGTTTAAATCACAGCAAGTGTGATCATATCTCAGTCAATCTTTTATTTTTGATGTGAAACTGATGACAGCAAGTTCCATCTAGTTCATTCTAATGTGTGCGTGCAAGGGTGGGACGGGGTGGGATGGGCAGGGGCGGTTGCGGCGGTGGGCTGGCTGGGGGAGGGGGCGGCGACACTCAGCCCTGGTTCAGCCCCACAAAATCAGTTATGTTTTGATGTGAAACTTGACCTTGTAACTCAGCCAATCTTGGGTTGTATGGCATGGAACTTGCTGTGACTGCTTAAGGCTATATGTCTGATGCAACGGCATTGACTTACATGGCAAATCTGGTCTGCTGATCTCACTGCTTGGCCCCCTCATTGCTGCTTGCAGCTATATTTGGGGGCCAAGCAGCGAAGCTGCGAAGCCCCATTGTGTTTCTATGATTTCTTACTATTATTATTATTTAACATCTTTCTTCCGCCATGGGAGTCTATGGCAGCCCATAGAACCGTCTGGTAAAAAGTTGTGAAATTTGGCACACCGATTGGGGACAGTCCCATGATTAATTTCACCAAGTTTCATGTCGGCTCCTCGAGGGCTCTAGCGCCACCAACAGGCCAAAGTTGGACGTGCGTTCACGCACGTAACTTTTGACCTGTTGATCCGATTTTGAAAAATGAGGTACCGTTGGAATCCTTGGACCAAGCCGAGTTCAACGCACCCTATGACGTCATTTTCCGCCATGATGGATTTTCCGCCATATTGGATTTTAGTGAAAGTGAAACTAAAACTTCACAGGTCACAAATTTTATCCGATCGTCACCAAACTTGACACACATGCTCTTCAGACCAAGCCGCACAAAAGTTATCACTTTTCGTCTTCGGAACTCAAACCGTTTGACCGTAACAGCCAATCGAAATATGCGGCGAAGCCGCCAAACAGGAAGTGAGCTCATATCTCAGCAACCCATTCATCTATCATAACCAAACTTAGTACATGGACTCAGGACCCAATCAGGGGGACGCTCAAGAAATCTGGTGACCTTTGACCTCTAGGGGGCGCTGTAATTAAGAAACATGCCTTTTGGCCTGTAGCAGCAGTTGTGCTTAGAATTAAAACCCACTAGTGATGTCTGCTACTACTGTTGAAGGTCCTTAGGCCGACCCAAGCCAACTTGTGATGTCATCGTAATTGATTCGGCCGCCATATTGGATTAAATCAAAAACACAAAAAAGTTTTGGCAGGTCACAAATTTCATCTGTTCCTCACCAAAATTGGCAGAGACCATCTTCAGACCATGCCTGATGAGTGCATTGCTTTCTGGAACAATTGACAGAAGCTTTGGCCTGTACCAGCCAATCAAAATTTGCGGCGAAGCCGCCAAACAGGAAGTGATTTCATATCTCAGGAACGCTTTCATGTATCAAAACCAAACTTAGTACATGTAACTCAGACCACATCGGGAGGACGCTCAAGAAATTTGGTGACATTTGACCTCTAGGGGGCTCCGTAATTGACAAAAATGCATTTTGGCCAGTAGTTGCTGATGCGCATTATTTTGCAATGGAAGTCAATGGCAGCCCATAGAACCGTCTGGTAAAAAGTTATACAATTTTGCACACTAATTGGGGACAGTCCAATAATTCATTTCACCAAGTTTCATGCCGGCACCTCAAGCGCTCTAGCGCCACCAACAGGCCAAAGTTGGACTTGTGTTCACGGACGTAACTTTTGACCTGTTGACTCGAATGGCAAAATGAGGTATCATTGGAATCCTTGGGCCAAGCCGAGTTCAACACACCCTATGACGTCAATTTTTGACCTCTGTGTTTAAATTACAGCAAGTGTGATCATATCTCAGTCAATCTTTTATTTTTGATGTGAAACTGATGACAGCGAGTTCCATCTAGTTCATTCTAATGTGTGCGTGCAAGGGTGGGACGGGGTGGGATGGGCAGGGGCGGTTGCGGCGGTCTGCTGGCTGGGGGAGGGGGCGGCGACACTCAGCCCTGGTTCAGCCCCACAAAATCAGTTATGTTTTGATGTGAAACTTGACCTTGTAACTCAGCCAATCTTGGGTTGTATGGCATGGAACTTCCTGTGACTGCTTAAGGCTATATGTCTGATGCAACGGCATTGACTTACATGGCAAATCTGGCCTGCTGATCTCACTGCTTGGCCCCCTCATTGCTGCTTGCAGCTATATTTGGGGGCCAAGCAGCGAAGCTGCGAGGCAACCATTGTGTTTGTTAGTTTTCTTATTATTATTATTATTCCGCCATGGAAGTCTATGGCAGCCCATAGAACCGTCTGGCAAAAAGTTGTGAAATTTGGCACACTGATTGGAGACAGTCCAATGATTCATGTCACCAAGTTTCATGTCGGCACCTCCCGCGCTCTAGCGCCACCAACAGGCCAAAGTTGGACTTGCGTTCACGCACGTAACTTCTGACCCGTTGACCCGATTGTCAAAAATGAGGTACCGTTGGAATCCTTGGACCAAGCCGAGTTCAACGCACCCTATGACGTCATTTTCCGCCATGATGGATTTTCCGCCATTTTGGATTTCATCAAAATCACTTAAAACGTATCAGAGGTCACACATTTTTTCCGATCGACACCAAACTTCATAGATATCATCTACAGACCATGCCTCATTAATGCATTGCTTTTTGTCTTCGGAACTAAAACCGTTCGCGCGTAACAGCCAATCGAAATTTGCGGCGAAGCCGCCAAACAGGAAGTGAGCTCATATCTCAGCAACCCATTGATCTATCATAACCAAACTTAGTCCATGGACTCAGGACCCAATCAGGGGGACGCTCAAGAAATTTGGTGACCTTTGACCTCTAGGGGGCGCTGTAATTAAGAAACATGCCTTTTGGCCTGTAGCTGCAGTTGTGTTTAGAATTAAAATGCACTAGTGGTGTCTGTTAATACTGTTGGAAGTCCTTAGGCCGACCCAAGCCAACTTGTGATGTCATCGTAATTGATTCGGCCGCCATATTGGATTTAATCAAAAACACGTACAAGTTTTCGCAGGTCACAAATTTCATCTGTTATTCACCAAAATTGGTAGAGACTATCTTCAGACCATGCCTGATGAGTGCATTGCTTTCTGGAACAATTGACAGAAGCATTGACCTGTACCAGCCAATCGAAATTTGCGGCGAAGCCGCCAAACAGGAAGTGATTTCATATCTCAGCAACGCTTTCATGTATCAAAACCAAATTTAGTACATGTACCTCAGACCCCATCGGGATGACGCTCAAGAAATTTGGTGACATTTGACCTCTAGGGGGCACCGTAATTGACAAAAATGCATTTTGGCCAGTAGTTGCTGATGCGCATTATTTTGCAATGGAAGTCAATGGCAGCCCATAGAACCGTCTGGTAAAAAGTTATACAATTTTGCACACTAATTGGGGACAGTCCAATAATTCATTTCACCAAGTTTCATGCCGGCACCTCAAGCGCTCTAGCGCCACCAACAGGCCAAAGTTGGACTTGTGTTTACGGACGTAACTTTTGACCTGTTGACCCGAATGGCAAAATGAGGTATCATTGGAATCCTTGTGCCAAGCCGAGGTCAACACACCCTATGACGTCAATTGTTGACCTCTATGTTTAAATCACAGCAAGTGTGATCATATCTCAGTCAATCTTTTATTTTTGATGTGAAACTGATGACAGCAAGTTCCATCTACTGTAGTTCATTCTAATGTGTGCGTGCAAGGGTGGGACTGGGTGGGATGGGCAGGGGCGGTTGCGGCGGTGGGCTGGCTGGGGGAGGGGGCGGCGACACTCAGCCCTGGTTCAGCCCCACAAAATCAGTTATGTTTTGATGTGAAACTTGACCTTGTAACTCAGCCAATCTTGGGTTGTATGGCATGGAACTTGCTGTGACTGCTTAAGGCTATATGTCTGATGCAACGGCATTGACTTACATGGTTAATCTGGCCTGCTGATCTCACTGCTTGGCCCCCTCATTGCTGCTTGCAGCTATATTTATTATTATTATTATTCCGCCATTGAAGTCAATGGCAGCCCATAGAACCGTCTGGTGAAAAGTTGTGAAATTTGGCACACTGATTAGGGATAGTCCCATAATTAATTTCACCAAGTTTCATACCGGCACCTTGAGCGCTCTAGCGCCACCAACAGGCCAAAGTTGGACTTGCGTTCACGCACGTAACTTCTGACCTGTTGACCCGATTGTCAAAAATGAGGTATAGTTGGAATCCTTGGACCAAGCCGAGTTCAACGCACCCTATGACGTCATTTTCCGCCATGATGGATTTTCCGCCATATTGGATTTTAGTGAAAGTGAAACTAAAACTTCACAGGTCACAAATTTTGTCCGATCGTCACCAAACTTGACACACATGCTCTTCAGACCAAGCCGCACAAAAGTTATTCTTTTTCGTCTTCGGAACTAAAACCGTTCGCGCGTAACAGCCAATCGAAATTTGCGGCGAAGCCGCCAAACAGGAAGTGAGCTCATATCTCAGCAACCCATTGATCTATCATAACCAAACTAAGTCCATGGACTCAGGACCCAATCAGGGGGACACTCAAGAAATTTGGTGACCTTTGACCTCTAGGGGGCGCTGTAATTAAGAAACATGCCTTTTGGCCTGTAGCTGCTGTTGTGCTTAGAATTGAAACCCACTAGTGGTGTCTGGTACTACTGTTGAAGGTCCTTAGGCCGACCCAAGCCAACTTGTGATGTCATCGTAATTGATTCGGCCGCCATATTGGATTTAATCAAAAACACGTACACGTTTTTGCAGGTCACAAATTTCAGCGGATCCTCACCAAAATTGGCAGAGACCATCTACAGACCATGCCTGATGAGTGCATTGCTTTCTGGAACAATTGACAGAGGCATTGGCCTGTACCAGCCAATCAAAATTTGCGGCGAAGCCGCCAAACAGGAAGTGATGTCATATCTCAGCAACGCTTTCATGTATCAAAACCAAACTTAGTACATGTACCTCAGACCACATCGGGAGGATGCTCAAGAAATTTGGTGACATTTGACCTCTAGGGGGCTCCGTAATTGACAAAAATGCATTTTGGTCAGTAGTTGCTGATGCGCATTATTTTGCAATGGAAGTCAATGGCAGCCCATAGAACCGTCTGGTAAAAAGTTATACAATTTTGCACACTAATTGGGGACAGTCCAATAATTCATTTCACCAAGTTTCATGCCGGCACCTCAAGCGCTCTAGCGCCACCAACAGGCCAAAGTTGGACTTGTGTTTACGGACGTAACTTTTGACCTGTTGACCCGAATGGCAAAATGAGGTATCATTGGAATCCTTGGGCCAAGCCGAGTTCAACACACCCTATGACGTCAATTGTTGACCTCTATGTTTAAATCACAGCAAGTGTGATCATATCTCAGTCAATCTTTTATTTTTGATGTGAAACTGATGACAGCAAGTTCCATCTAGTTCATTCTAATGTGTGCGTGCAAGGGTGGGACGGGGTGGGATGGACAGGGGCGGTTGCGGCGGTGGGCTGGCTGGGGGAGGGGGCGGCGACACTCAGCCCTGGTTCAGCCCCACAAAATCAGTTATGTTTTGATGTGAAACTTGACCTTGTAACTCAGCCAATCTTGGGTTGTATGGCATGGAACTTGCTGTGACTGCTTAAGGCTATATGTCTGATGCAACGGCATTGACTTACATGGCAAATCTGGCCTGCTGATCTCACTGCTTGGCCCCCTCATTGCTGCTTGCAGCTATATTTATTGGGGGCCAAGCAGCGAAGCTGCGAAGGCACCCATTGTTATTGTTAGTTTTCTTATTATTATTATTCCTCTGCCATTGAAGTCTATGGCAGCCCATAGAACCGTCTGGTGAAAAGTTGTGAAATTTGGCACACTGATAGGGGACAGTCTCGTAATTAATTTCACCAAGTTTCATACCGGCACCTTGAGCGCTCTAGCGCCACCAACAGGCCAAATTTGGATTTGCGTTCGCGCACGTAACTTCTGACCTGTTGACCCGATTGTCATAAATCAGGTATCGTTGGAATCCTTGGACCAAGCCGAGTTCAACGCACCCTATGACGTCATTTTCCGCCATGATGGATTTTCCGCCATATTGGATTTTAGTGAAAGTGAAACTAAAACTTCACAGGTCACAAATTTTGTCCGATCGTCACCAAACTTGACACACATGCTCTTCAGACCAAGCCGCACAAAAGTTATCCCTTTTCGTCTTCGGAACTCAAACCGTTTGACCGTAACAGCCAATCGAAGTTTGCGGCGAAGCCGCCAAACAGGAAGTGAGCTCATATCTCAGCAACCCATTCATCTGTCATAACCAAACTTAGTACACGTACTCAGGACCCAATCAGGGGGACGCTCAAGAAATCTGGTGACCTTTGACCTCTAGGGGGCGCTGTAATTAAGAAACATGCCTTTTGGCCTGTAGCTGCAGTTGTGTTTAGAATTAAAATGCACTAGTGGTGTCTGTTAATACTGTTGGAGGTCCTTAGGCCGACCCAAGCCAACTTGTGATGTCATCGTAATTGATTCGGCCGCCATATTGGATTTAATCAAAAACACGTACAAGTTTTCGCAGGTCACAAATTTCATCTGTTCTTCACCAAAATTGGTAGAGACCATCTTCAGACCATGCCTGATGAGTGCATTGCTTTCTGGAACAATTGACAGAAGCATTGACCTGTACCAGCCAATCGAAATTTGCGGCGAAGCCGCCAAACAGGAAGTGATTTCATATCTCAGCAACGCTTTCATGTATCAAAACCAAATTTAGTACATGTACCTCAGACCCCATCGGGAGGACGCTCAAGAAATTTGGTGACATTTGACCTCTAGGGGGCACCGTAATTGACAAAAATGCATTTTGGCCAGTAGTTGCTGATGCGCATTATTTTGCAATGGAAGTCAATGGCAGCCCATAGAACCGTCTGGTAAAAAGTTATACAATTTTGCACACTAATTGGGGACAGTCCAATAATTCATTTCACCAAGTTTCATGCCGGCACCTCAAGCGCTCTAACGCCACCAACAGGCCAAAGTTGGACTTGTGTTCACGGACGTAACTTTTGACCTGTTGACCCGAATGTCAAAATGAGGTATCATTGGAATCCTTGGGCCAAGCCGAGTTCAACACACCCTATGACGTCAATTGTTGACCTCTGTGTTTAAATCACAGCAAGTGTGATCATATCTCAGTCAATCTTTTATTTTTGATGTGAAACTGATGACAGCAAGTTCCATCTAGTTCATTCTAATGTGTGCGTGCAAGGGTGGGACGGGGTGGGATGGGCAGAGGCGGTTGCGGCGGTGGGCTGGCTGGGGGAGGGGGCTGCGACACTCAGCCCTGGTTCAGCCCCACAAAATCAGTTATGTTTTGATGTGAAACTTGACCTTGTAACTCAGCCAATCTTGGGTTGTATGGCATGGAACTTGCTGTGACTGCTTAACGCTTAAGAACGTAACTATCCGTAAAAGCGTACCGTCACACTTTTGTGTTTGGAATGTTGCTACATAAGTATTCTAATTGCTGCTTAACAATGGGCTACCACTGGTTGGCTAACATGGGCTGACATTGTACATTCTCAAAGTCAAAAATGGTCTCTCGCAAATCACTTTGCCACTACCATTTTGTTATGTCCACATTTTGCAGATCTAGTTTATATTATGATTGTGTGGTCGGGCTATACTGTACATGACAAAATCCACGGAAGTGGCAAGTATTGGGAAGACGTTTATTTACAGGAGGCTACAAATGTTTCTAGCTTCACTGCCATTTATTGCCATATTTCTGAATGTCAGTCATTACACCAAGCACAATAAAACAAGCAAAATGAGTGATTTTTCTAAATTAAATGATGATGTTATTCAGTGTTTAGTCAAATCTCATGGCCACTGAAAAGATGAAAATCAAAATGACCGCGAAATGTACGGAATGCTGGAAACAAACATCGTTCATTCACGAGCTATGAAGCTTTCAGTAACGCACGGCTCAGGAAACCTAGTTTGCTACATTCATGACATTAAAACTCGCACAAGAAATGCGCATACATCTTTATCTTGTCCCATTATAATCACAGCTTTATTTGCGCAATAGCAGTGCATCCATCAAGTCCGTCAATGCAAAACATTACAGCGACCGGCATCTCGAAGTTCATTCATTCAGAAAACATTCGTAGTATTTACAGACGCTATACAATTTCATCGATAATATTAGTCATGGCACATTTGAAAAGGCGTCAGCTTACTGATGAAGAGATCAGGGTTATTTTTACATCTAATGACGACTCTGATGTGGACATTGAACATCCGTCTGAGGTAAGAGCAGAGATATTTGCGTGTCCTGTTATCCTCGTGACAATTGTAACACGTTGTCAGCGCGACTTCATTTGCGTAATCAGGTGCATGCATGCAACACATGTGATCACATGATGAAAGCATGTGTGTGTGTGGTACTTTGCAATATTCACGTGAAATAAAACAGACCAGGGGCCTCATGTACAAAGCTTGCATACGCACAAAAATGCTGCGTACGTCACTTCTCATGCTCACGTGCGGATGTACGAAGGCTGACTTGAACGTGAGAATGTGAGGTCCTCCACGCAAACTTCATGTCTGGCGTAGGCCTACGCACATTTCCAATGTGTATCGTCAGTTGGCGACACTTAGAGGCAATGCAGCGCAACAACATTAGTTGATCGCGAGTCTAGGCCTTTATTTGCACAGTATATTGTGAAACGTGGGTTATTAAAAATGATAACACTTCGAAAGTAGTTGACCTTTGACCTGTAGGGGGTGCTGCAATTAGCAATATTGCATTTTGATCTGTAGTTGCGATGTGTTTTATCAATCTTTTATTTTTGGATGTGAAACAGATGACAACATATTCCATCCAGTTCATTCTAATGCGTGGTAGGGCGGGGCGGAACGGGGTGGGACGGACAGGGGTGATTAGGTGGGGGGGCTGGCTGGCGGAGGCGGTGGCAATACTCAGCCCTGTTTCAGCCCTACAAAATCAGTTATGTTTGATGTGACACTTGTTGAAAGTGTTGATCGCGACTGTCTGCTGAGTTCTATCTTGTCGCCGTGGCTACTCCGGCCTATACTACTGCTTGGCCCCCTCATTGCTGCTTGCAGCTATATTTATTATTATTATTCCTCTGCCATTGAAGTCAATGGCAGCCCATAGAACCGTCTGGCAAAAAGTTCTGAAATTTGGCACAGTGATTGGAGACAGTCCAATGATTAATTTCACCAAGTTTCATGTCGGCACCTCTAGCGCTCTAGCGCCACCAACAGGCCAAAGTTGGACTTGCGTTCATGCACGTAACTTCTGACCCGTTGACCCGATTGTCAAAAATGAGGTATCGCTGGAATCCTTGGACCAAGCTGAGTTCAACGCACCCTATGACGTCAATTTCCGCCATGATGGATTTTCCGCCATTTTGGATTTCATCAAAAACACTAAAAAGTCTTCACAGGTCACAAATTTTGTCCGATCGACACCAAACCTGACACACTTCATCTTCAGACCAAGCCTCACAAAAGTTATTCCTTTTTGTCTTCGGAACTCAAACCGTTCGCCCGTAACAGCCAATCGAAATATGCGGCGAAGCCGCCAAACAGGAAGTGAGCTCATATCTCAGCAACCCAATCATCTATCATAACCAAACTTAGTACATGGACTCAGGACCCAATCAGGGGGACGCTCAAGAAATCTGGTGACCTTTGACCTCTAGGGGGCGCTATAATTAAGAAACATGCCTTTTGGCCTGTAGCTGCTGTTGTGCTTAGAATTAAAACGCACTACTGGTGTCTGTTAATACTGTTGGAGGTCCTTAGGCCGACCCAAGCCAATTTGTGATGTCATCATAAATGATTCGGCCGCCATATTGGATTTAATCAAAAACACGTAAAAATTTTCGCAGGTCACAAATTTCAGCGGATCCTCGCCAAAATTGGCAGAGATCATCTTCAGACCATGCCTTATCAGTGCTTTGCTTTCTGCAACAATTGCCAGAAGCATTCGGCTGTAACAGCCAATCGAAACTTGCGGCAAAGCCGCCAAACAGGAAGTGAGCTCATATATCAGCAACCCTTGCATGTATCAATGCCAAACTTGGTGCATGGACTCAGGACCCAATCAGGGGGACGCTCAAGAAATCTGGTAACCTTTGACCTCAAGGGGGCGCTGTAATTAAGAAACATGCCTTTTGGCCTGTAGCTGCTGTTGTGCTTAGAATTAAAATGCAATAGTGGTGTCTGTTAATACTGTTGGAGGTCCTTAGGCCAATCCAGGCCAACTTGTGATGTCATCTTAATTGATTCGGCCGCCATATTGGATTTAATCAAAAACATCAAAAAGTTTTCACAGGTCGCAAATTTCATCTAATTTTCACCACCATTGGCACAGATCATCTTCAGACCATAACCTATGAATATCTTGCTCTCTTGAACAATTGACAAAAGCATTCGCCCGTAACCGCCAATCGAAATTGGTGGCGAAGCCGCCAAACAGGAAGTGAGCTCATATCTCAGCAACCCTGCCATGTATCATAACCAAACTTACTACATATATTCATGACCCCATTAGGAGGACGGTCAAAAACTTTGGTGACCTTTGACCTGTAGGGGTGCTGCAATTAGCAATATTGCATTTTCATCTGTAGTTGCTGATGTGTTTTATCAATCTTTTATTTTTTGATGTGAAACTGATGACAACATGTTCCATCCAGTTCATTCTAATGCGTGCGTGAAAGGGCGGTGCGGGACGGGGTGGAACGGGCAGGGTTGATTAGGTGGGGGGGCTGGCTGGCGGAGGCGGTGGCAATACTCAGCCCTGTTTCAGCCCTACAAAGTCAATTATGTTTTGATGTGACACTTATTGAAAGTGTTGATCGCGGGTGTCTGCTGAGTTCTACCTTGTCGCCGTGGCTAGTCCGGCCTATACTGCTTGGCCCCCTCATTGCTGCTTGCAGCTATATTTGGGGGCCAAGCAGCGAAGCTGCGAAGGCACCCATTGTGTTTCTATTTTTTCTTATTATTGGGGGCCAAGCAGCGAAGCTGCGAGGCAACCATTGTGTTTCTATTTGTTCTTATTATTATTGGGGGCCAAGCAGCGAAGCTGCGAAGGCACCCATTGTGTTTCTAGCTTTTCCTATTATTGGGGGCCAAGCAGCGAAGCTGCGAGGCAACCCATAGTGATTCTATGTTTTCTTCCCTATTATTATTATTACGCTTCCGCCATGGGAGTCTATGGCAGCCCATAGAACCGTATGGTAAAAAGTTGTGAAATTTGGCACACCGATTGGGGACAGGCCCATGATTAATTTCACCAAGTTTCATGTCGGCTCCTCGAGGGCTCTAGCGCCACCAACAGGCCAAAGTTGGACGTGCGTTCACGCACGTAACTTTTGACCTGTTTATCCGATTTTGAAAAATGAGGTACCGTTGGAATCCTTGGACCAAGCAGAGTTCAACGCACCCTATGACGTCATTTTCCGCCATGATGGATTTTCCGCCATTTTGAATTTCATCAAAATCACTTAAAACGTATCAGAGGTCACACATTTTGTCCGATCGACACCAAACTTCATAGATATCATCTACAGACCATGCCTCATTAATGCATTGCTTTTTGTCTTCGGAACTAAAACCGTTCGCGCGTAACAGCCAATCGAAATTTGCGGCGAAGCCGCCAAACAGGAAGTGAGCTCATATCTCAGCAACCCATTGATCTATCATAACCAAACTTATTCCATGGACTCAAGACCCAATCAGGGGGACGCTCAAGAAATTTGGTGACCTTTGACCTCTAGGGGGCGCTGTAATTAAGAAACATGCCTTTTGGCCTGTAGCAGCAGTTGTGCTTAGAATTAAAACCCACTAGTGGTGTCTGGTACTACTGTTGAAGGTCCTTAGGCCGACCCAAGCCAACTTGTGATGTCATCCTAATTGATTCGGCCGCCATATTGGATTAAATCAAAAACACAAAAAAGTTTTGGCAGGTCACAAATTTCATCTGTTCCTCACCAAAATTGGCAGAGACCATCTTCAGACCATGCCTGATGAGTGCATTGCTTTCTGGAACAATTGACAGAAGCTTTGGCCTGTACCAGCCAATCAAAATTTGCGGCGAAGCCGCCAAACAGGAAGTGATTTCATATCTCAGCAACGCTTTCATGTATCAAAACCAAACTTAGTACATGTACCTCAGACCACATCGGGAGGACGCTCAAGAAATTTGGTGACATTTGACCTCTAGGGGGCTCCGTAATTGACAAAAATGCATTTTGGCCAGTAGTTGCTGATGCGCATTATTTTGCAATGGAAGTCAATGGCAGCCCATAGAACCGTCTGGTAAAAAGTTATACAATTTGGCACACTAATTAGGGACAGTCCAATAATTCATTTCACCAAGTTTCATGCCGGCACCTCCAGCGCTCTAGCGCCACCAACAGGCCAAAGTTGGACGTGCGTTCACACACGTAACTTTTGACCTGTTGATCCGATTTTGAAAAATGAGGTACCGTTGGAATCCTTGGACCAAGCCGAGTTCAACGCACCCTATGACGTCATTTTCCGCCATGATGTATTTTCCGCCATTTTGGATTTCATCAAAATCACTTAAAACGTATCAGAGGTCACACATTTTGTCCGATCGACACCAAACTTCATAGATATCATCTACAGACCATGCCTCATTAATGCATTGCTTTTTGTCTTCGGAACTAAAACCGTTCGTGCGTAACAGCCAATCGAAATTTGCGGCGAAGCCGCCAAACAGGAAGTGAGCTCATATCTCAGCAACCCTGCCATGTATCATAACCAAACTTACTACATGGATTCATCACCCCAATAGGAGGACACTCAAAAACTTTGGTGATCTATGATTTGTAGGGGGTGCTGCAATTAGCAATATTGCATTTTGATCTATAGTTGCTGATGTGTTTTATCGATCTTTTATTTTTTGATGTGAAACTGATGACAACATGTTCCATCCAGTTCATTCTAATGCGTGCGTGCAAGGGCGGGGCGGGGCGTGCCAGGACGGGGTGGGACGGGCAGGGATGATTAGGTGGGGGGCTGGCTGGCGGAGGCAATGACAATACTCAGCCCTGTTTCAGCCCTACAAAATCAAGTATGTTTTCATATTAAACTTGTTGAAAGTGTTGATGGCGGGTATCTGCTGAATTCAATCTTGTCACCGTGGCTACTCCGGCCTATACTGCTTGGCCCCCTCATTGCTGCTTGCAGCTATATTTGGGGGCCAAGCAGCGAAGCTGCGAAGCCCCATTGTGTTTCTATGATTTCTTACTATTATTATTGGGGGCCAAGCAGCGAAGCTGCAGGGCAACCCATAGTGATTCTATGTTTTCTTCCCTATTATTATTATTACGCTTCCGCCATGGGAGTCTATGGCAGCCCATAGAACCGTATGGTAAAAAGTTGTGAAATTTGGCACACCGATTGGGGACAGGCCCATGATTAATTTCACCAAGTTTCATGTCGGCTCCTCGAGGGCTCTAGCGCCACCAACAGGCCAAAGTTGGACGTGCGTTCACGCAAGTAACTTTTGACCCGTTTGCCCGATTGTCAAAAATGAGGTATCGTTGGAATCCTTGGACCAAGCCGAGTTCAACGCACCCTATGACGTCAATTTCCGCCATGATGGATTTTCCGCCATATTGGATTTTATCGAAAGTGAAACTAAAGTTTCACGCCTCACATAGTTTGTCCGATTTTAACGAAACTTAATACATATGATCTTCAGACCAATCCGCACAAAAGTTATCGATTTTTGTCTTCGGAACTAAAACCGTTCGCCCGTAACAACCAATTGAAATATGCGGCGAAGCCGCCAAACAGGAAGTGAGCTCATATCTCAGCAACCCTTTCATCTGTCATAACCAAACTTAGTACATGGACTTATATCCCCATCTGTAGAGCACTCAAAAAATCTGGTGACCTTTGACCTCTAGGGGGCGCTGTAATTAGCGAAAATGCATTTTGGCCTGTAGCTGTTGATGTGTTTAGAATTAAAACATACTAGTGGTGTCTGGTAGTACTTTTGGATGTCCTTAGGCTGACCCAGGCCAACTTGTGATGTCAACATAATTGATTCGGCCGCCATATTGAATTTAATCAAAAACAATAAAACATTTTCACTGGTCACAAATTTCATCTGACTTTCACCAAAATTGGCTCAGACCATCTTCAGACCATGCCTTATCAGTGTTTAATTTTCTGGAACGATTGACAAAAGCATTCGCCCGTAACAGCCAATCGAAATTTGCGGCGAAGCCGCCAAACAGGAAGTGATTTCATATCTCAACAACGCTTTCATGTATCAAAACCAAATTTAGTACATGTACCTCAGACCCCATCGGGAGGACGCTCAATAAATTTGGTGACATTTGACCTCTAGGGGGCACCGTAATTGACAAAAATGCATTTTGGCCAGTAGTTGCTGATGCGCATTATTTTGCAATGGAAGTCAATGGCAGCCCATAGAACCGTCTGGTAAAAAGTTATACAATTTTGCACACTAATTGGGGACAGTCCAATAATTCATTTCACCAAGTTTCATGCCGGCACCTCAAGCGCTCTAGCGCCACCAACAGGCCAAAGTTGGACTTAACTTTTGACCTGTTGACCCGAATGGCAAAATGAGGTATCATTGGAATCCTTGGGCCAAGCCGAGTTCAACACACCCTATGACGTCAATTGTTGACCTCTATGTTTAAATCACAGCAAGTGTGATCATATCTCAGTCAATCTTTTATTTTTGATGTGAAACTGATGACAGCGAGTTCCATCCAGTTAATTCTAATGCGTGCGTGCAAGGGTGGGGCGGGGTGGGATGGGCAGGGGCGGTTGCGGCGGTGGGCTGGCTGGGGGAGGGGGCGGCGACACTCAGCCCCGGTTCAGCCCCACAAAATCAGTTATGTTTTGATGTGAAACTTGACCTTGTAACTCAGCCAATCTTGGGTTGTTTGACATGGAACTTGCTGTGACTGCTTAATGCTATATGCCTGATGCCACAGCATTGAGTTGCATGGCAAATCTGGCCTGCTGAACTGCCTGCTTGGCCCCCTCATTGCTGCTTGCAGCTATATTTGGGGGCCAAGCAGCGAAGCTGCGAAGGCACCCATTGTGTTTCTATCTTTTCTTATTATTATTATACCTTCTTCTGCCATGGGAGTCTATGGCAGCCCATAGAACCGTCTGGTAAAAAGTTGTGAAATTTGGCACACTGATTGGGGACAGGCCAATAATTAATTGCACCAAGTTTCATGCCGGCACCTCCAGCGCTCTAGCGCCACCAACAGGCCAAAGTTGGACGTGCGTTCACGCACGTAACTTTTGACCCGTTTGTCCGATTGTCAAAAATGAGGTATCGTTGGAATCCTTGGACCAAGCCGAGTTCAACGCACCCTATGACGTCATTTTCCGCCATGATGGATTTTCCGCCATATTGGATTTTATCGAAAGTGAAACTAAAGTTTCACGCCTCACATAGTTTGTCCGATTTTAACGAAACTTAATACATATGATCTTCAGACCAATCCGCACAAAAGTTATCGATTTTTGTCTTCGGAACTAAAATCGTTCGCCCGTAACAACCAATCGAAATATGCGGCGAAGCCGCCAAACAGGAAGTGAGCTCATATCTCAGCAACCCTTTCATCTATCATAACCAAACTAAGTACATGGACTCAGGACCCAATCAGAGGGATGCTCAAGAAATTTGGTGACCTTTGACCTCTAGGGGGCGCTGTAATTAAGAAACATGGCTTTTGACCTGTAGCAGCAGTTGTGCTTAGAATTAAAACACACTAGTGGTGCCTGGTACTACTGTTGAAGGTCCTTAGGTCAACATAAGCCAACTTGTGATGTCATCGTAATTGATTCGGCCGCCATATTGAATTTAATCAAAAACACGTACAAGTTTTCGCAGGTCACAAATTTCATCTGTTCTTCACCAAAATTGGTACAGACCATCTTCAGACCATGCCTGATGAGTGCATTGCTTTCTGGAACAATTGACTGAAGCATTGACCTGTACCAGCCAATCGAAATTTGCGGCGAAGCCGCCAAACAGGAAGTGATTTCATATCTCAGCAATGCTTTCATGTATCAAAACCAAATTTAGTACATGTACCTCAGACCCCATCGGGAGGACGCTCAAGAAATTTGGTGACATTTGACCTCTAGGGGGCACCGTAATTGACAAAAATGCATTTTGGCCAGTAGTTGCTGATGCGCATTATTTTGCAATGGAAGTCAATGGCAGCCCATAGAACCGTCTGGTAAAAAGTTATACAATTTTGCACACTAATTGGGGACAGTCCAATAATTCATTTCACCAAGTTTCATGCCGGCACCTCAAGCGCTCTAGCGCCACCAACAGGCCAAAGTTGGACTTGTGTTTACGGACGTAACTTTTGACCTGTTGACCCGAATGGCAAAATGAGGTATCATTGGAATCCTTGGGCCAAGCCGAGTTCAACACACCCTATGACGTCAATTGTTGACCTCTATGTTTAAATCACAGCAAGTGTGATCATATCTCAGTCAATCTTTTATTTTTGAAGTGAAACTGATGACAGCGAGTTCCATCCAGTTAATTCTAATGCGTGCGTGCAAGGGTGGGGCGGGGTGGGACGGGACGGGCAGGGGCGGTTGCGGCGGTGGGCTGGCTGGGTGAGGGGGCGGCGACACTCAGCCCTGGTTCAGCCACACAAAATCAGTTATGTTTTGATGTGAAACTTGACCTTGTAACTCAGCCAATCTTGGGTTGTTTGACATGGAACTTGTTGTGACTGCTTAATGCTATATGCCTGATGCCACGGCATTGAGTTGCATGGCAAATCTGGACTTCTGGACTGCTGAACTGCCTGCTTGGCCCCCTCATTGCTGCTTGCAGCTATATTTGGGGGCCAAGCAGCGAAGCTGCGAAGCACCCATTGTGTTTCTATGATTTCTTATTATTATTATTTAACATCTTTCTTCCGCCATGGGAGTCTATGGCAGCCCATAGAACCGTCTGGTAAAAAGTTGTGAAATTTGGCACATTGATTGGGGACAGGCCAAAAATTAATTGCACCAAGTTTCATGCCGGCACCTCCAGCGCTCTAGCGCCACCAACAGGCCAAAGTTGGACGTGCGTTCACGCACGTAACTTTTGACCTGTTGATCCGATTTTGAAAAATGAGGTACCGTTGGAATCCTTGGACCAAGCCGAGTTCAACGCACTCTATGACGTCATTTTCCGCCATGATGGATTTTCCGCCATATTGGATTTTAGTGAAAGTGAAACTAATTTTTCACAGGTCACAAATTTTGTCCGATCGTCACCAAACTTCATACACATAATCTTCAGACCATGCCTCATTAATGCATTGTTTTCTGTCTTCGGAACTAAAACCGTTCGCGCGTAACAGCCAATCGAAGTTTGCGGCGAAGCCGCCAAACAGGAAGTGAGCTCATATCTCAGCAACCCATTCATCTGTCATAACCAAACTTAGTACATGTACTCAGGACCCAATCAGGGGGACGCTCAAGAAATCTGGTGACCTTTGACCTCTAGGGGGCGCTGTAATTAAGAAACATGCCTTTTGGCCTGTAGCTGCAGTTGTGTTTAGAATTAAAATGCACTAGTGGTGTCTGTTAATACTGTTGGAGGTCCTTAGGTCGTCCCAAGCCAACTTGTGATGTCATCGTAATTGATTCCGCCGCCATATTGGATTTAATCAAAAACACGTACAAGTTTTCGCAGGTCACAAATTTCATCTGTTCTTCACCAAAATTGGTAGAGACCATCTTCAGACCATGCCTGATGAGTGCATTGCTTTCTGGAACAATTGACAGAAGCATTGACCTGTACCAGCCAATCGAAATTTGCGGCGAAGCCGCCAAACAGGAAGTGATTTCATATCTCAGCAACGCTTTCATGTATCAAAACCAAATTTAGTACATGTACCTCGGACCCCATCGGGAGGACGCTCAAGAAATTTGGTGACATTTGACCTCTAGGGGGCACCGTAATTGACAAAAATGCATTTTGGCCAGTAGTTGCTGATGCGCATAATTTTGCAATGGAAGTCAATGGCAGCCCATAGAACCGTCTGGTAAAAAGTTATACAATTTTGCACACTAATTGGGGACAGTCCAATAATTCATTTCACCAAGTTTCATGCCGGCACCTCAAGCGCTCTAGCGCCACCAACAGGCCAAAGTTGGACTTGTGTTCACGGACGTAACTTTTGACCTGTTGACCCGAATGGCAAAATGAGGTATCATTGGAATCCTTGGGCCAAGCCGAGTTCAACACACCCTATGACGTCAATTCTTGACCTCTATGTTTAAATCACAGCAATTGTGATCATATCTCAGTCAATCTTTTATTTTTGATGTGAAACTGATGACAGCAAGTTCCATCTAGTTCATATGTGTGCGTGCAAGGGTGGGACGGGGTGGGATGGGCAGGGGCGGTTGCGGCGGTGGGCTGGCTGGGGGAGGGGGCGGCGACACTCAGCCCTGGTTCAGCCCCACAAAATCAGTTATGTTTTGATGTGAAACTTGACCTTGTAACTCAGCCAATCTTGGGTTGTATGGCATGGAACTTGCTGTGACTGCTTAAGGCTATATGTCTGATGCAACGGCATTGACTTACATGGCAAATCTGGCCTGCTGATCTCTCTGCTTGGCCCCCTCATTGCTGCTTGCAGCTATATTTATTATTTAACATCTTTCTTCCGCCATGGGAGTCTATGGCAGCCCATAGAACCGTCTGGTAAAAAGTTGTGAAATTTGGCACACCGATTGGGGACAGTCCCATGATTAATTTCACCAAGTTTCATGTCGGCTCCTCGAGGGCTCTAGCGCCACCAACAGGCCAAAGTTGGACGTGCGTTCACGCACGTAACTTTTGACCTGTTGATCCGATTTTGAAAAATGAGGTACCGTTGGAATCCTTGGACCAAGCCGAGTTCAACGCACCCTATGACGTCATTTTCCGCCATGATGGATTTTCCGCCATATTGGATTTTAGTGAAAGTGAAACTAAAACTTCACAGGTCACAAATTTTATCCGATCGTCACCAAACTTGACACACATGCTCTTCAGACCAAGCCGCACAAAAGTTATCACTTTTCGTCTTCGGAACTCAAACCGTTTGACCGTAACAGCCAATCGAAATATGCGGCGAAGCCGCCAAACAGGAAGTGAGCTCATATCTCAGCAACCCATTCATCTATCATAACCAAACTTAGTCCATGGACTCAGGACCCAATCAGGGGGACGCTCAAGAAATCTGGTGACCTTTGACCTCTAGGGGGCGCTGTAATTAAGAAACATGCCTTTTGGCCTGTAGCAGCAGTTGTGCTTAGAATTAAAATGCACTACTGGTGTCTGATAATACTGTTGGAGGTCCTTAGGTCGACCCAAGCCAATTTGTGATATCATCGTAATTGATTCGGCCGCCATATTGGATTTAATCAAAAACACGTACAAGTTTTCGCAGGTCACAAATTTCATCTGTTCTTCACCAAAATTGGTAGAGACCATCTTCAGACCATGCCTGATGAGTGCATTGCTTTCTGGAACAATTGACAGAAGCATTGACCTGTACCAGCCAATCGAAATTTGCGGCGAAGCCGCCAAACAGGAAGTGATTTCATATCTCAGCAACGCTTTCATGTATCAAAACCAAATTTAGTACATGTACCTCAGACCCCATCGGGAGGACGCTCAAGAAATTGGGTGACATTTGACCTCTAGGGGGCACCGTAATTGACAAAAATGCATTTTGGCCAGTAGTTGCTGATGCGCATTATTTTGCAATGGAAGTCAATGGCAGCCCATAGAACCGTCTGGTAAAAAGTTATACAATTTTGCACACTAATTGGGGACAGTCCAATAATTCATTTCACCAAGTTTCATGCCGGCACCTCAAGCGCTCTAGCGCCACCAACAGGCCAAAGTTGGACTTGTGTTTACGGACGTAACTTTTGACCTGTTGACCCGAATGGCAAAATGAGGTATCATTGGAATCCTTGGGCCAAGCCGAGTTCAACACACCCTATGACGTCAATTGTTGACCTCTATGTTTAAATCACAGCAAGTGTGATCATATCTCAGTCAATCTTTTATTTTTGATGTGAAACTGATGACAGCGAGTTCCATCCAGTTAATTCTAATGCGTGCGTGCAAGGGTGGGGCGGGGTGGGATGGGCAGGGGCGGTTGCGGCGGTGGGCTGGCTGGGGGAGGGGGCGGCGACACTCAGCCCTGGTTCAGCCCCACAAAATCAGTTATGTTTTGATGTGAAACTTGACCTTGTAACTCAGCCAATCTTGGGTTGTATGGCATGGAACTTGCTGTGACTGCTTAAGGCTATATGTCTGATGCAACGGCATTGACTTACATGGTTAATCTGGCCTGCTGAACTAACTGCTTGGCCCCCTCATTGCTGCTTGCAGCTATATTTGGGGGCCAAGCAGCGAAGCTGCGAAGGCACCCATTGTTTTTCTATCTTTTCTTATTATTATGCAACTTTCTTCCGCCATGGAAGTCAATGGCAGCCCATAGAACCGTCTGGTAAAAAGTTGTGACACAGTGGCACACTGATTAGGGACAGTCCCATGATTAATGTCACCAAGTTTCATGATGGCACCTCAAGCACTCTAGCGCCACCAACAGGCCAAATTTGGACGTGCGTTCACGCAAGTAACTTTTGACCCGTTTGTCCGATTGTCAAAAATGAGGTATCGTTGGAATCCTTGGACCAAGCCGAGTTCAACGCACCCTATGACGTCATTTTCCGCCATGATGGATTTTCCGCCATATTGGATTTTATCGAAAGTGAAACTAAAGTTTCACGCCTCACATAGTTTGTCCGATTTTAACGAAACTTAATACATATGATCTTCAGACCAATCCGCACAAAAGTTATCGATTTTTGTCTTCGGAACTAAAACCGTTCGCCCGTAACAACCAATCGAAATATGCGGCGAAGCCGCCAAACAGGAAGTGAGCTCATATCTCAGCAACCCTTTCATCTATCATAACCAAACTAAGTACATGGACTCAGGACCCAATCAGAGGGACGCTCAAGAAATTTGGTGACCTTTGACCTCTAGGGGGCGCTGTAATTAAGAAACATGGCTTTTGGCCTGTAGCAGCAGTTGTGCTTAGAATTAAAACACACTAGTGGTGCCTGGTACTACTGTTGAAGGTCCTTAGGTCAACACAAGCCAACTTGTGATGTCATCGTAATTGATTCGGCCGCCATATTGAATTTAATCAAAAACACGTACAAGTTTTCGCAGGTCACAAATTTCATCTGTTCTTCACCAAAATTGGTAGAGACCATCTTCAGACCATGCCTGATGAGTGCATTGCTTTCTGGAACAATTGACAGAAGCATTGACCTGTACCAGCCAATCGAAATTTGCGGCGAAGCCGCCAAACAGGAAGTGATTTCATATCTCAGCAACGCTTTCATGTATCAAAACCAAATTTAGTACATGTACCTCAGACCCCATCGGGAGGACGCTCAAGAAATTTGGTGACATTTGACCTCTAGGGGGCACCGTAATTGACAAAAATGCATTTTGGCCAGTAGTTGCTGATGCGCATTATTTTGCAATGGAAGTCAATGGCAGCCCATAGAACCGTCTGGTAAAAAGTTATACAATTTTGCACACTAATTGGGGACAGTCCAATAATTCATTTCACCAAGTTTCATGCCGGCACCTCAAGCGCTCTAGCGCCACCAACAGGCCAAAGTTGGACTTGTGTTTACGGACGTAACTTTTGACCTGTTGACCCGAATGGCAAAAGGAGGTATCATTGGAATCCTTGGGCCAAGCCGAGTTCAACACACCCTATGACGTCAATTGTTGACCTCTATGTTTAAATCACAGCAAGTGTGATCATATCTCAGTCAATCTTTTATTTTTGATGTGAAACTGATGACAGCAAGTTCCATCTAGTTCATTCTAATGTGTGCGTGCAAGGGTGGGACGGGGTGGGATGGGCAGAGGCGGTTGCGGCGGTGGGCTGGCTGGGGGAGGGGGCGGCGACACTCAGCCCTGGTTCAGCCCCACAAAATCAGTTATGTTTTGATGTGAAACTTGACCTTGTAACTCAGCCAATCTTGGGTTGTATGCAGGCTTGGAATTTCACCATTCTGGGGGCAAGGCCACTTGGCCTTCAGTTGGGCATATTTGGTGGGGGGCACAAAGGCCACATGTCAGGGCACCAAGGCCAAAGTTAACTATAGCATATAAAAATGATCAAAGTTGTATTTAGCCTATTCACTGCAGTAGACCTGCATCACTGTATGAAACATGACAAAAACATGAAAAATGACATATTACATAGAACTGTAAATCTTCTGATCATCTAATAATTACAGATATCTAGGCTACATATAACAGTTATTTTATATTTGGCCTGCTATGAAATCATGTATTGAACAATTTAAGCACAGCTCAGCTTTAAGAAACTCAAATAGCCTAGATGCATGCTTAGCATTTTGTGATCATTAAGGCTACTTTCACAAACTGTTAGTCAGCTGTCCTCTGATTTACCAATATCTAGGCGATATTTGTAAGATTTATTTTGTATTTGGCCCACTATGAAATCATGTGGAACAATTTAAACACATTGTAAAACTTAAAGCCCAAATTTGGAGACATCCATGCATGTCGAAATTTACTGCAAATTCGAAACTGGATTACTCTGGAACAGCTAACTGTACAGGGGACTGTTTTACACCTTTGTGTTCGGTAAGGTCTGCTGTTTATTCTTATATATGGTTTGTCATGTGTTAAAAGAAGGGTTCGTGAAGTATTCCACCGATATGAATGGGTAGGGAGATCATGGACGCAAAACCTTCAGTAGAATGTATGATTAAATTGAATTATATTATTTACTTTTATCGCGAACCGTTCAACACAGCAATTATCGGCTAACATCGTTTAAAAGCTGAGAAAAAGCTCTTTCATGTGATACTTGTGATGTCTGTGTGATGATGAGTAGGCTACTTCGCGAGTAGTTAAACTGAGAAGAATGGGTGAATTTGGACGCACTTTCTTTCTTGCACTGTCACTTTCTCCACTGCGTAAAAGACTAAATTAATTTGCGCTGTGAATTCTAAGATTATTTTGACAGGCCACAGGCTAAATAAAAATCGCTATTAGTAGGACGCAAAGCAGAATATTGAAAGAAGGGGGCACCAAGGCCACCGTGGCCTGTAAACCTCTGATTTTCAAAGGGGCATCACGGCCAACGCAAGGGGCGTGAAATTCCTACCCTGGTTGTATGGCATGGAACTTGCTGTGACTGCTTAACGCTATATGTCTGATGCAACGGCATTGACTTACATGGCAAATCTTGCCTGCTGAACTCTCTGCTTGGCCCCCTCATTGCTGCTTGCAGCTATATTTGGGGGCCAAGCAGCGAAGCTGCGAAGGCACCCATTGTGTTTCTATCTTTTCTTATTGGGGGCCAAGCAGCGAAGCTGCGAAGGCACCCATTGTTTTTCTATTTTTTCTTATTATTATTGGGGGCCAAGCAGCGAAGCTGCGAAGGCACCCATTGTGTTTCTAGCTTTTCTTATTGGGGGCCAAGCAGCGAAGCTGCGAGGCAACCCATAGTGATTCTATGTTTTCTTCCCTATTATTATTATTACGCTTCCGCCATGGGAGTCTATGGCAGCCCATAGAACCGTATGGTAAAAAGTTGTGAAATTTGGCACACCGATTGGGGACAGGCCCATGATTAATTTCACCAAGTTTCATGTCGGCTCCTCGAGGGCTCTAGCGCCACCAACAGGCCAAAGTTGGACGTGCGTTCACGCACGTAACTTTTGACCTGTTTATCCGATTTTGAAAAATGAGGTACCGTTGGAATCCTTGGACCAAGCAGAGTTCAACGCACCCTATGACGTCATTTTCCGCCATGATGGATTTTCCGCCATTTTGAATTTCATCAAAATCACTTAAAACGTATCAGAGGTCACACATTTTGTCCGATCGACACCAAACTTCATAGATATCATCTACAGACCATGCCTCATTAATGCATTGCTTTTTGTCTTCGGAACTAAAACCGTTCGCGCGTAACAGCCAATCGAAATTTGCGGCGAAGCCGCCAAACAGGAAGTGAGCTCATATCTCAGCAACCCATTGATCTATCATAACCAAACTTATTCCATGGACTCAAGACCCAATCAGGGGGACGCTCAAGAAATTTGGTGACCTTTGACCTCTAGGGGGCGCTGTAATTAAGAAACATGCCTTTTGGCCTGTAGCAGCAGTTGTGCTTAGAATTAAAACCCACTAGTGGTGTCTGGTACTACTGTTGAAGGTCCTTAGGCCGACCCAAGCCAACTTGTGATGTCATCCTAATTGATTCGGCCGCCATATTGGATTAAATCAAAAACACAAAAAAGTTTTGGCAGGTCACAAATTTCATCTGTTCCTCACCAAAATTGGCAGAGACCATCTTCAGACCATGCCTGATGAGTGCATTGCTTTCTGGAACAATTGACAGAAGCTTTGGCCTGTACCAGCCAATCAAAATTTGCGGCGAAGCCGCCAAACAGGAAGTGATTTCATATCTCAGCAACGCTTTCATGTATCAAAACCAAACTTAGTACATGTACCTCAGACCACATCGGGAGGACGCTCAAGAAATTTGGTGACATTTGACCTCTAGGGGGCTCCGTAATTGACAAAAATGCATTTTGGCCAGTAGTTGCTGATGCGCATTATTTTGCAATGGAAGTCAATGGCAGCCCATAGAACCGTCTGGTAAAAAGTTATACAATTTGGCACACTAATTAGGGACAGTCCAATAATTCATTTCACCAAGTTTCATGCCGGCACCTCCAGCGCTCTAGCGCCACCAACAGGCCAAAGTTGGACGTGCGTTCACACACGTAACTTTTGACCTGTTGATCCGATTTTGAAAAATGAGGTACCGTTGGAATCCTTGGACCAAGCCGAGTTCAACGCACCCTATGACGTCATTTTCCGCCATGATGTATTTTCCGCCATTTTGGATTTCATCAAAATCACTTAAATCGTATCAGAGGTCACACATTTTGTCCGATCGACACCAAACTTCATAGATATCATCTACAGACCATGCCTCATTAATGCATTGCTTTTTGTCTTCGGAACTAAAACCGTTCGTGCGTAACAGCCAATCGAAATTTGCGGCGAAGCCGCCAAACAGGAAGTGAGCTCATATCTCAGCAACCCTGCCATGTATCATAACCAAACTTACTACATGGATTCATCACCCCAATAGGAGGACACTCAAAAACTTTGGTGATCTATGATTTGTAGGGGGTGCTGCAATTAGCAATATTGCATTTTGATCTATAGTTGCTGATGTGTTTTATCGATCTTTTATTTTTTGATGTGAAACTGATGACAACATGTTCCATCCAGTTCATTCTAATGCGTGCGTGCAAGGGCGGGGCGGGGCGTGCCAGGACGGGGTGGGACGGGCAGGGATGATTAGGTGGGGGGCTGGCTGGCGGAGGCAATGACAATACTCAGCCCTGTTTCAGCCCTACAAAATCAAGTATGTTTTCATATTAAACTTGTTGAAAGTGTTGATGGCGGGTATCTGCTGAATTCAATCTTGTCACCGTGGCTACTCCGGCCTATACTGCTTGGCCCCCTCATTGCTGCTTGCAGCTATATTTATTATTATACCTTCTTCCGCCATGGAAGTCAATGGCAGCCCATAGAACCGTCTGGTGAAAAGTTGTGAAATTTGGCACACTGATTAGGGACAGTCCCATGATTAATGTCACCAAGTTTCATGATGGCACCTCAAGCGCTCTAGCGCCACCAACAGGCCAAAGTTGGACGTGCGTTCACGCATGTAACTTTTGACCTGTTGATCCGATTTTGAAAAACGAGGTATCGTTGGAATCCTTGGACCAAGCCGAGTTCAACGCACCCTATGACGTCATTTTCCGCCATGATGGATTTTCCGCCATTTTGGATTTCATCAAAATCACTTAAAACGTATCAGAGGTCACACATTTTGTCCGATCGACACCAAACTTCATAGATATCATCTACAGACCATGCCTCATTAATGCATTGCTTTTTGTCTTCGGAACTAAAACCGTTCGCGCGTAACCGCCAATCGAAATTTGCGGCGAAGCCGCCAAACAGGAAGTGAGCTCATATCTCAGCAACCCATTGATCTATCATACCCAATCTTATCCCATGGACTCAGGACCCAATCAGGGGGACGCTCAAGAAATTTGGTGACCTTTGACCTCTAGGGGGCGCTGTAATTAAGAAACATGCCTTTTGGCCTGTAGCTGCAGTTGTGCTTAGAATTGAAACCCACTAGTGGTGTCTGGTACTACTGTTGAAGGTCCTTAGGCCAACCCAAGCCAACTTGTGATGTCATCGTAATTGATTCGGCCGCCATATTGGATTAAATCAAAAACACAAAAAAGTTTTGGCAGGTCACAAATTTCATCTGTTCCTCACCAAAATTGGCAGAGACCATCTTCAGACCATGCCTGATGAGTGCATTGCTTTCTGGAACAATTGACAGAAGCTTTGGCCTGTACCAGCCAATCAAAATTTGCGGCGAAGCCGCCAAACAGGAAGTGATTTCATATCTCAGCAACGCTTTCATGTATCAAAACCAAACTTAGTACATGTACCTCAGACCACATCGGGAGGACGCTCAAGAAATTTGGTGACATTTGACGTCTAGGGGGCTCCGTAATTGACAAAAATGCATTTTGGCCAGTAGTTGCTGATGCGCATTATTTTGCAATGGAAGTCAATGGCAGCCCATAGAACCGTCTGGTAAAAAGTTATAAAATTTTGCACACTAATTGGGGACAGTCCAATAATTCATTTCACCAAGTTTCATGCCGGCACCTCAAGCGCTCTAGCGCCACCAACAGGCCAAAGTTGGACTTGTGTTCACGGACGTAACTTTTGACCTGTTGACCCGAATGGCAAAATGAGGTATCATTGGAATCCTTGGGCCAAGCCGAGTTCAACACACCCTATGACGTCAATTTTTGACCTCTGTGTTTAAATCACAGCAAGTGTGATCATATCTCAGTCAATCTTTTATTTTTGATGTGAAACTGATGACAGCAAGTTCCATCTAGTTAATTCTAATGTGTGCGTGCAAGGGTGGGGCGGGGTGGGATGGGCAGGGGCGGTTGCGGCGGTGGGCTGGCTGGGGGAGGGGGCGGCGACACTCAGCCCTGGTTCAGCCCCACAAAATCAGTTATGTTTTGATGTGAAACTTGACCTTGTAACTCAGCCAATCTTGGGTTGTATGGCATGGAACTTGCTGTGACTGCTTAAGGCTATATGTCTGATGCAACGGCATTGACTTACATGGCAAATCTGGCCTGCTGATTTCACTGCTTGGCCCCCTCATTGCTGCTTGCAGCTATATTTGGGGGCCAAGCAGCGAAGCTGCGAAGGCACCCATTGTGTTTCTATCTTTTCTTATTATTATTATACCTTCTTCCGTCATTGAAGTCAATGGCAGCCCATAGAACCGTCTGGTAAAAAGTTGTGAAATTTGGCACACCGATTGTGGACAGTCCCATGATTAATTTCACCAAGTTTCATGTCGGCTCCTCGAGGGCTCTAGCGCCACCAACAGGCCAAAGTTGGACGTGCGTTCACGCACGTAACTTTTGACCTGTTGATCCAATTTTGAAAAATGAGGTACCGTTGGAATCCTTGGACCAAGCCGAGTTCAACGCACCCTATGACGTCATTTTCCGCCATGATGGATTTTCCGCCATATTGGATTTTAGTGAAAGTGAAACTAAAACTTCACAGGTCACAAATTTTGTCCGATCGTCACCAAACTTGACACACATGCTCTTCAGACCAAGCCGCACAAAAGTTATCACTTTTCGTCTTCGGAACTCAAACCGTTTGACCGTAACAGCCAATCGAAGTTTGCGGCGAAGCCGCCAAACAGGAAGTGAGCTCATATCTCAGCAACCCATTCATCTGTCATAACCAAACTTAGTACATGTACTCAGGACCCAATCAGGGGGACGCTCAAGAAATCTGGTGACCTTTGACCTCTAGGGGGCGCTGTAATTAAGAAACATGCCTTTTGGCCTGTAGCTGCAGTTGTGTTTAGAATTAAAACACACTAGTGGTGTCTGGTACTACTGTTGAAGGTCCTTAGGTCAACCCAAGCCAACTTGTGATGTCATCGTAATTTATTCGGCCGCCATATTGAATTTAATCAAAAACACGTACAAGTTTTCGCAGGTCACAAATTTCATCTGTTCTTCACCAAAATTGGTAGAGACCATCTTCAGACCATGCCTGATGAGTGCATTGCTTTCTGGAACAATTGACAGAAGCATTGACCTGTACCAGCCAATCGAAATTTGCGGCGAAGCCGCCAAACAGGAAGTGATTTCATATCTCAGCAACGCTTTCATGTATCAAAACCAAATTTAGTACATGTACCTCAGACCCCATCGGGAGGACGCTCAAGAAATTTGGTGACATTTGACCTCTAGGGGGCACCGTAATTGACAGAAATGCATTTTGGCCAGTAGTTGCTGATGCGCATTATTTTGCAATAGAAGTCAATGGCAGCCCATAGAACCGTCTGGTAAAAAGTTATACAATTTTGCACACTAATTGGGGACAGTCCAATAATTCATTTCACCAAGTTTCATGCCGGCACCTCAAGCGGTCTAGCGCCACCAACAGGCCAAAGGTGGACTTGTGTTCACGGACGTAACTTTTGACCCGTTGACCCGAATGGCAAAATGAGGTATCATTGGAATCCTTGGGCCAAGCCGAGTTCAACACACCCTATGACGTCAATTTTTGACCTCTATGTTTAAATCACAGCAAGTGTGATCATATCTCAGTCAATCTTTTATTTTTGATGTGAAACTGATGACAGCGAGGTCCATCCAGTTAATTCTAATGCGTGCGTGCAAGGGTGGGGCGGGGTGGGATGGGCAGGGGCGGTTGCGGCGGTGGGCTGGCTGGGGGAGGGGGCGGCGACACTCAGCCCTGGTTCAGCCCCACAAAATCAGTTATGTTTTGATGTGAAACTTGACCTTGTAACTCAGCCAATCTTGGGTTGTATGGCATGGAACTTGCTGTGACTGCTTAAGGCTATATGTCTGATGCAACAGCATTGACTTACATGGCAAATCTGGCCTGCTGATCTCACTGCTTGGCCCCCTCATTGCTGCTTGCAGCTATATTTGGGGGCCAAGCAGCGAAGCTGCGAGGCAACCATTGTGTTTGTTAGTTTTCTTATTATTATTATTATTCCGCCATGGAAGTCTATGGCAGCCCATAGAACCGTCTGGTAAAAAGTTGTGAAATTTGGCACACTGATTGGGGACAGTCCAATGATTAATTTCACCAAGTTTCCTGTCGGCACCTCGAACCCTCTAGCGCCACCAACAGGCCAAAGTTGGACGTGCATTCACGCAAGTAACTTTTGACCCGTTTGCCCGATTGTCAAAAATGAGGTATCGTTGGAATCCTTGGACCAAGCCGAGTTCAACGCACCCTATGACGTCATTTTCCGCCATGATGGATTTTCCGCCATTTTGGATTTAATCAAAATCTCTTAAAACGTATCAGAGGTCACAAATTTTGTCCGATCGACACCAAACTTAAAAGATATCATCTACAGACCATGCCTCATTAATGCATTGCTTTTTGTCTTCGGAACTAAAACCGTTCGCGCGTAACAGCCAATCGAAATTTGTGGCGAAGCCGCCAAACAGGAAGTGAGCTCATATCTCAGCAACCCATTGATCTATCATAACCAAACTTAGTCCATGGACTCAGGACCCAATCAGGGGGACGCTCAAGAAATTTGGTGACCTTTGACCTCTAGGGGGCGCTGTAATTAAGAAACATGCCTTTTGGCCTGTAGCAGCAGTTGTGCTTAGAATTGAAACCCACTAGTGGTGTCTGCTACTATTGTTGGAGGTCCTTAGGCCGACCCAAGCCAACTTGTGATGTCATCGTAATTGATTCGGCCGCCATATTGGATTAAATCAAAAACACAAAAAAGTTTTGGCAGGTCACAAATTTCATCTGTTCCTCACCAAAATTGGCAGAGACCATCTTCAGACCATGCTTGATGAGTGCATTGCTTTCTGGAACAATTTACAGAAGCTTTGGCCTGTACCAGCCAATCAAAATTTGCGGCGAAGCCGCCAAACAGGAAGTGATGTCATATCTCAGCAACGCTTTCATGTATCAAAACCAAACTTAGTACATGTACCTGAGACCACATCGGGAGGACGCTCAAGAAATTTGGTGACATTTGACCTCTAGGGGGCTCCGTAATTGACAAAAATGCATTTTGGCCAGTAGTTGCTGATGCGCATTATTTTGCAATGGAAGTCAATGGCAGCCCATAGAACCGTCTGGTAAAAAGTTATACAATTTGGCACACTAATTGGGGACAGTCCAATAATTCATTTCACCAAGTTTCATGCCGCCACCTCAAGCGCTCTAGCGCCACCAATAGGCCAAAGTTGGACTTGTGTTCACGGACGTAACTTTTGACCTGTTGACTCGAATGGCAAAATGAGGTATCATTGGAATCCTTGGGCCAAGCCGAGTTCAACACACCCTATGACGTCAATTTTTGACCTCTGTGTTTAAATCACAGCAAGTGTGATCATATCTCAGTCAATCTTTTATTTTTGATGTGAAACTGATGACAGCAAGTTCCATCTAGTTCATTCTAATGTGTGTGTGCAAGGGTGGGACGGGGTGGGATGGGCAGGGGTGGTTGCGGCGGTGGGCTGGCTGGGGGAGGGGGCGGCGACACTCAGCCCTGGTTCAGCCCCACAAAATCAGTTATGTTTTGATGTGAAACTTGACCTTGTAACTCAGCCAATCTTGGGTTGTATGGCATGGAACTTGCTGTGACTGCTTAAGGTTATATGTCTGATGCAACGGCATTGACTTACATGGCAAATCTGGCCTGCTGATCTCACTGCTTGGCCCCCTCATTGCTGCTTGCAGCTATATTTATTATTATTATTTAACATCTTTCTTCCGCCATGGGAGTCAATGGCAGCCCATAGAACCGTCTGGTGAAAAGTTGTGAAATTTGGCACACCGATTGGGGACAGTCCCATGATTAATTTCACCAAGTTTCATGTCGGCTCCTCGAGGGCTCTAGCGCCACCAACAGGCCAAAGTTGGACGTGCGTTCACGCACGTAACTTTTGACCTGTTGATCCGATTTTGAAAAATGAGGTACCGTTGGAATCCTTGGACCAAGCCGAGTTCAACGCACCCTATGACGTCATTTTCCGCCATGATGGATTTTCCGCCATATTGGATTTTAGTGAAAGTGAAACTAAAACTTCACAGGTCACAAATTTTATCCGATCGTCACCAAACTTGACACACATGCTCTTCAGACCAAGCCGCACAAAAGTTATCACTTTTCGTCTTCGGAACTCAAACCGTTTGACCGTAACAGCCAATCGAAATATGCGGCGAAGCCGCCAAACAGGAAGTGAGCTCATATCTCAGCAACCCATTCATCTATCATAACCAAACTTATTACATGGACTCAGGACCCAATCAGGGGGACGCTCAAGAAATCTGGTGACCTTTGACCTCTAGGGGGCGCTGTAATTAAGAAACATGCCTTTTGGCCTGTAGCAGCAGTTGTGCTTAGAATTAAAACCCACTAGTGATGTCTGCTACTACTGTTGAAGGTCCTTAGGCCGACCCAAGCCAACTTGTGATGTCATCGTAATTGATTCGGCCGCCATATTGGATTAAATCAAAAACACAAAAAAGTTTTGGCAGGTCACAAATTTCATCTGTTCCTCACCAAAATTGGCAGAGACCATCTTCAGACCATGCCTGATGAGTGCATTGCTTTCTGGAACAATTGACAGAAGCTTTGGCCTGTACCAGCCAATCAAAATTTGCGGCGAAGCCGCCAAACAGGAAGTGATTTCATATCTCAGGAACGCTTTCATGTATCAAAACCAAACTTAGTACATGTAACTCAGACCACATCGGGAGGACGCTCAAGAAATTTGGTGACATTTGACCTCTAGGGGGCTCCGTAATTGACAAAAATGCATTTTGGCCAGTAGTTGCTGATGCGCATTATTTTGCAATGGAAGTCAATGGCAGCCCATAGAACCGTCTGGTAAAAAGTTATACAATTTTGCACACTAATTGGGGACAGTCCAATAATTCATTTCACCAAGTTTCATGCCGGCACCTCAAGCGCTCTAGCGCCACCAACAGGCCAAAGTTGGACTTGTGTTTACGGACGTAACTTTTGACCTGTTGACCCGAATGGCAAAATGAGGTATCATTGGAATCCTTGGGCCAAGCCGAGTTCAACACACCCTATGACGTCAATTTTTGACCACTGTGTTTAAATCACAGCAAGTGTGATCATATCTCAGTCAATTTTTTATTTTTGATGTGAAACTGATGACAGCAAGTTCCATCTAGTTCATTCTAATGTGTGCGTGCAAGGGTGGGACGGGGTGGGATGGGCAGGGGCGGTTGCGGCGGTGGGCTGGCAGGGGGAGGGGGCGGCGACACTCAGCCCTGGTTCAGCCCCACAAAATCAGTTATGTTTTGATGTGAAACTTGACCTTGTAACTCAGCCAATCTTGGGTTGTATGGCATGGAACTTGCTGTGACTGCTTAAGGCTATATGTCTGATGCAACAGCATTGACTTACATGGCAAATCTGGCCTGCTGATCTCACTGCTTGGCCCCCTCATTGCTGCTTGCAGCTATATTTATTATTATTATTCCGCCATTGAAGTCAATGGCAGCCCATAGAACCGTCTGGTGAAAAGTTGTGAAATTTGGCACACTGATTAGGGACAGTCCCATGTTTAATGTCACCAAGTTTCATGATGGCACCTCAAGCGCTCTAGCGCCACCAACAGGCCAAAGTTGGACGTGTGTTCACGCACGTAACTTTTGACCCGTATGGCCGATTGTCAAAAATGAGGTATCGTTGGAATGCTTGGATCAAGCCGAGTTCAACGCACCCTATGACGTCATTTTCCGCCATGATGGATTTTCCGCCATATTGGATTTTAGTGAAAGTGAAACTAATTCTTCACAGGTCACAAATTTTGTCCGATCGACACCAAACTTCACAGATATCATCTACAGACCATGCCTCATTAATGCATTGCTTTTTGTCTTCGGAACTAAAACCGTTCACGCGTAACAGCCAATCGAAATTTGCAGCAAAGCCGCCAAACAGGAAGTGAGCTCATATCTCAGCAACCAATTGATCTATCATAACCAAACTTATTCCATGGACTCAGGACCCAATCAGGGGGACGCTCAAGAAATCTGGTGACCTTTGACCTCTAGGGGGCGCTGTAATTAAGAAACATGCCTTTTGGCCTGTAGCAGCAGTTATGCTTAGAATTGAAACCCACTAGTGGTGTCTGGTACTACTGTTGAAGGTCCTTAGGCCGACCCAAGCAAACTTGTGATGTCATCGTAATTGATTCGGCCGCCATATTGGATTAAATAAAAAACACAAAAAAGTTTTGGCAGGTCACAAATTTCATCTGTTCCTCACCAAAATTGGCAGAGACCATCTTCAGACCATGCCTGATGAGTGCATTGCGTTCTGGAACAATTGACAGAAGCTTTGGCCTGTACCAGCCAATCAAAATTTGCGGCGAAGCCGCCAAACAGGAAGTGATTTCATATCTCAGCAACGCTTTCATGTATCAAAACCAAACTTAGTACATGTACCTCAGACCACATCGGGAGGACGCTCAAGAAATTTGGTGACATTTGACCTCTAGGGGGCTCCGTAATTGACAAAAATGCATTTTGGCCAGTAGTTGCTGATGCGCATTATTTTGCAATGGAAGTCAATGGCAGCCCATAGAACCGTCTGGTGAAAAGTTGTGAAGTTTGGCACACTGATTAGGGACAGTCCCATGATTAATGTCACCAAGTTTCATGATGGCACCTAGAGCACTCTAGCGCCACCAACAGGCCAAATTTGGACGTGCGTTCACGCACGTAACTTTTGACCCGTATGGCCGATTGTCAAAAATCAGGTATCATTGGAATCCTTGGACCAAGCCGAGTTCAAAGCACCCTATGACGTTATTTTCCGCCATGATGGATTTTCCGCCATTTTGGATTTAATCAAAAACACTAAAAAGTTTTCACAGGTCACAAATTTTGTCTAATCGACACCAAACCTGACACACATGATCTTCAGAACAAGCCTCACAAAAGATACTCCTTTTCATCTTCGGAACTAAAACCGTTTGCCCGTAACAGCCAATCAAATTTGTGGCGAAGCCGCCAAACAGGAAGTGAGCTCATATCTCAGCAACCAACTAATCTATCATAACCAAACTTTGTACGTGGACTCAGGACCCAATCAGGGGGACGCTCAAGAAATCTGGTGACCTTTGACCTCTAGGGGGCGCTGTAATTTAGAAACATGCCTTTTGGCCTGTAGCTGCTGTTGTGCTAAGAATTAAAACACATTAGTGGTGTCTGGTAATACTGTTGGAGGTCCTTAGGCCGACCCAAGCCAACTTGTGATGTCATCATAATTGATTCGGCAGCCATATTGGATTTAATCAAAAACACGTACAAGTTTTTGCAAGTCACAAATTTTAGCGGATCCTCACCAAAATTGACAGAGACCATCTTCAGACCGTGGCTTATCAGTGCATTGCTTTCTGGAACAATTGACAGAAGCATTCGTCTGTAACAGCCAATCGAAATTTGTGGCGACGCCGCCAAACAGGAAGTGAGCTCATATCTCAGCAACCCTTGCATATATGAAGGCCAAACTTGGTGCATGGACTCAGGACCCAATCACGGGGACGCTCAATATATCTGGTGACCTTTGACCTCTAGGGGGCGCTGTAATTAAAAAACATGCCTTTTGGCCTGTAGCTGCTGTTGTGCTTAGAATTAAAACGCACTAGTGGTGTCTGCTAATACTGTTGGAGGTCCTTAGGCCGACCCAAGCCAACTTGTGATGTCATCGTAATTGATTCGGCCGCCATATTGGATTTAATCAAAAATACGTACAAGTTTTCGCAGGTCACAAATTTCAGCGGATCCTCACCAAAATTGGCAGAGACCATCTTCAGACCATGCCTTATCATTGCATTGCTTTCAGATTTTTCAAATTCAAAATTGTTTGGCCACGACAGCCAATCAAATTCGACCACGAAGCCGTCAAATAGGAAGTTAGCCAATTTCTCACCAACACTTTAACATATCATAACCAAACTTGGTACATAGACTCATGACATCATCCTGGGTACACCCAACAAATTTGGTGACCTTTGACGTCTGGGGGGGGAGGGGGGTGTCATATCTTTGTAAGGCTTTCATGTATCCAAACCAAACTTGACTCATAGTCTTATGACTCCATCCTGATGATGCACAACTGACCCCATCAGGGGGACGCTCAAGAAATTTGGTGACCTTTGACCTCTAGGGGGCTCTGCAAAAACATGCCTTTTGGCCTGTTGCTGCTGTTGTGCTTAGAATTAAAACGCACTAGTGGTGTCTGGCAATAAGTCGACAGAGGACAACTTGTTACATCAAAGTAATTGATTCGGCGCCATATTGGATTTAATCAAAAACACAAACAAGTTTTCGTAGGTCTCAAATTTCAGCTGATCCTCACCAAAATTGGCAGAGACCATCTTCAGACAATGTCTTGTCAGTGCATTGTTTTCTTGAACAATTGACAGAAGCTTTTGCCTGTAACAGCCAATGCTTTCATGTATCAAAACAAACCTTAGTACATGTTCCTCAGACCCCATCCGTAGGACGCATTGCAGGATGCATTTTGGCCTGTAGCTCCTGTTGTGTTTGGAATTAAAACTTGCTAGTGCTGTCTGGTAATACTGTGGAAGGTCCTTAGGCTGACAGATGACAACTTGTGACAACGTAGTTGATTTGGTCGCCATATTGGGTTTATTCAAAAAAGCGAAACAATTTTCACAGGTCACAAATCTCATCTAATCTTCACCAAAATTGGCACAGACCATCTTCAGACCATGCCTTATCAGTACATTACTTTCTGGAACAATTGACGAAAGCATTCGCCAGTAACCGACATTGGTGGCGATGCTGCCAAACAGGAAGTGAGCTGATATCTTTTGGCTTGTAAGTTTTCTTGTGTTTGGATAAACCTTACTGGCTATTGAAAATAGCCCTTTGGCTGACACATGCTTAACTGGGATTGTCCACCCCTAGTGAGTAAATGGCCACATCTACAGCTCAATGTCCTTTGTAACGCTGTCCTGTAGTGCTGTTGTAGATTGCGAAGATTAGGTGCATGAGCCTCAGCAGGTCACAAGGCAGGTGAGGGTACATACGCCTCAACCGCTTCGCCAGTAACAGCCAACCGACATTGGTGGCGATGCTGCCAAACAGGAAGTGAGCTGATATCTTTTGGCTTGTAAGTTTTCTTGTGTTTGGATAAACCTTACTGGCTATTGAAAATAGTCCTTTGGCTGACACATGCCAACGTTTCATGTCAATGCAATTTAGTTTGATAACAGTCTATGTATAAGGATGTAAAACTATTTAAGTTCATTCATTTAAAAATTAACTGAGTATTCAAAGTCTTTTTTGAGTAAAGAAAGATATGGCAAACATTTGTAGTTTATTAATCACATTTGAATATAGCATAGCTAGTGATATGTAAGTACATTTTACATAGATTTTACAATCTTACAATGTCACATTTAGGTTAGTTAATCCATGAGTGTGGTTAGTCTGTTAACTGTCAGGCTATTTATGGACTAAAAGTCATTACTGCAGTCATTGATAATCTGCTACAACATGTGTCCTTTTTGTCATGTGATTCTCATCATCACATCTTTGCTATGCTTAATATATTAATTATTCTGGTTTGTTATCAATAAGTGTTCCAATGGATGAGGTAGAAATTGCATGATGTTATGCAAACAAATACCCTGAAAACTAACCATTTATTTGCAATTATTGTATAAAATTTAATGTCAGAAATAGAAAGTTCCACATAAAACAATGAACAAAAAGCAAAGATGTCCAAAATAGTAAAAAAAATAAAACTGAGAAAAAGCAAAAACATGAAGTCATTAAAGCCCCAATTACTTATATTTCCTTGCATTACTAAATGGTCCTATAATAATCTACAGAACAAAGTCAATCTTCTTAACCGGGCTTGTCATCCCTTAATCAGTAGATGGCCACATCTACAGCTCATTGCGCTTTGCAATGCTGTCCTGTAGTGCTGTTGTAGATTGCCAAGATCAGCTGCATGAGCCTCAGCAGGTCACAACTCTCCGTCTGGTACAGGTGGTTTGATAGTCTGTGTGGCTTGTGAATGTCCATAAGCCTCAGCAGTCCTCACCATATATACAGTTAAATATAATGGGTACTCACATAATGTCAATATGTCAGAAGATCTCATAATAACTGATAACAGTTTATGTAGAAAAACCAAATGGTGCAGTTCATTGGGAAAGCTACGTTGCTGGCGGGTGTCCGTGATCCGCAGCAAGACAGGTGCAGGTCACTCGGAAGGCTGCGCTGCAGCTGGCAGGTGTCCATCATCTGAAGCAGGCTCTGTGACTGGTGCAGTTCATTGGGAAGGCTACGCTGATGGCGGATGTCCGTGGTCCGCAGCAGGACTGGTGCAGGCCACCCGGAAGGCTGCGTTGCTGTTTTTTTTTTTTTTTTAAATCCAAGTGGTACTCTTCTGAATGTTTCCTCTCAATATGCCCCCTTTACACATCAGCTGCCTCCAGAAAGTGTGTTTACTCACATGCTTCTCTTATTGCATTGCTGTCCATGGCATTCATGTCATTCAAATGCCCTAGTGCTGGTGGCAACTCCACCAATAAAACTGAGAAAATGCAAAAACATGTAGTCATTAAAGCCCTTATTACTTCTATTTCCCTTGTATTACTAAATGGTTCTATAATAATCTACAGCACAAAGTCAATCTTCTTAACTGGGATTGTCCACCCCTAGTGAGTAAATGGCCACATCTACAGCTCAATGTCCTTTGTAACGCTGTCCTGTAGTGCTGTTGTAGATTGCGAAGATTAGGTGCATGAGCCTCAGCAGGTCACAAGGCAGGTGAGGGTACATACGCCTCAACAGGCACTGTGACAAGTAAAAGCCCCTCTGCACCACCACAACCACCAATGGAAAAGGAGGATGAGTCTCAGCAGGCTCTCCATCTGGTACAGGTGGTTCGAAAGGCTGTGTGGCTTGTGAATGTCCATGAGCCTCAGCTGTCCTCACGATTGGTGTGTCCCATGGAATAGACGCATGGACAAGTTCTGTGCACACCTGTGGTAGTGGTCACACCACAACTCTGAAGCATCTCAGCAAGTATATTCTTTGAAACTGGTCAAACATTATCTGTAAGGTGATTTTAGAGCAGATGTAAATTTATAAAAAATGTATACACTCTTTTGTTCCACATGTGTAAGAAATGTCTATTCATTAACAGTGTATAACATATACATCCTACTAAAATATGCATAAACATTTAGATTGCATCTTTTGGAAAAAGAAAAACACGGATACTCACATTAAAATCTTGATATTTTGCGTTGCTGGCGGATGTCCGTGATCCGCAGCAGGACCGGTCTGTGATCCGCAGCAGGACCGGTGCAGGCCACTCGGAAGGCTGCGTTGCTGGCGGATGTCCTTGATCCGCAGCAGGACCGGTGCAGGCCACTCGGAAGGCTGCGTTGCTGGCGGATGTCCGTGATCCGCAGCAGGACCGGTGCAGGCCACTCGGAAGGCTGCGTTGCTGGCGGATGTCCGTGATCCGCAGCAGGACCGGTGCAGGCCACTCGGAAGGCTGCGTTGCTGGCGGATGTCCGTGATCCGCAGCAGGACCGGTGCAGGCCACTCGGAAGGCTGCGTTGCTGGCAAATGTCCGTGATCCGCAGCAGGACTGGTGCAGGCCACTCGGAAGGCTGTGAAGCTGGGCCTGGGCCAACATTTTCTGTATGGTCATTTGAGAGCAGATGTACATTTACAATAAAAGTCTACATGCTATACACAGGTGAAATAAAGCAGCATGTCTTTTTCTTAAAGTTCACATCCTGTCAAATATGGATGAATCAGAATTAGGATGCCTGTCTTTGAAAAAATGTACAGTTAAATATAATGGGTACTCACATAAAGTCAATATGCCAGAAGATCTGATGACAGCATTTTCGACTCCACACCTCTGAAGTGGTTGGTTCAGTTTTGTCTTACAAAGTAAGACTTATTGCATTCAGTCCATTGTATTGTGGTGGTTAATTGTACAGATCCAGTAGTAGAATTTAGCAATATGTTAGTGAACAGATTCCGTATATACCATTATGAAATGAAATGTATAGAGCATCAGTAACTCTTCTGATATAACATCAATAACTCTTCCTTCTTTTTCCTTCTTTGTAATTATCCATGACAAAACATACTTCACAATAATTGACAATAATATAACAAAACAAATTAAAAATAGTTCATGCAATATCAACAAGTAAAGTAACATGTTACACACCATCTAAATTACAATCCTTGGTGTGGTAACAAAATACTCATAGTATTTATAGCTAAAACAAATCATTCCCACACAAAAGAACAGTCTAAAACCAGGTCACAAAATCAGGTCCAAATGAAAAACTTAAAACTTGAAAAACTTAAAACTTAAACCATTAAATATGTCTTATTTCAAGTAGTTGTACAGGACTAATGGCTGAACATTGTCCTGGGTTGATTAAGTAACCAAGTGAATTGTCCTCAACCAATCTAAAACTTAGAAACAAAAACAAACTTTCTTCTCTGAATTCTTCATGTCAAAAAATAGAATTTTTTACATAAACAAAATAATTATCTAAAGTCTGTCAATATATTGTAACACATTTGTACATTAAATGATCAACTGATGCATATTTGAACTTCTTTAACAATGCAATTTTGTTTGATTCACCATGTGTATTACTGTAGACCCAGTTTACAGAACTGCATACCAAGTCGACAGTGCTAAATATGTAAATGACTTCTAACATGCAGTTTCATCACTCAAACAAAAATGGTAAGGTGTTCAGTTCAATTGGTATGAAAGATATTCACAGTGCTAAGATGCACCTGTCAGTCTCGGCAGACATAGAAATCACTGCTTAGAACGGCTGTGTAGTCCCACACAGGAATATAGTTGTTGCTGTTTTTTTTATTAATCCAAATGGTATTCTTCTGAATGTGTCCTCTGAATGTGACTCCTTTACACATCACCTATCTCCAGCAAGCATGTTTACTCACATGCTTCTCTCAGCAGATTGCTGTCCATGGCTTTCATGTCCTTCAAATGCCCTGGTTCTGGTGGCAACTCCACCAACCAGAATGTCCTTGGAGAACCTGCCCTTTTCCAAGAAATATTGATGTTGCAGCGAGATGTAGGCTGGGCCTCTGACCTGTGTTATCTTAAAGGCAACAGAACTGATTCCACAGTAAATGACAGAGATTGTCTGTAATCAGCACTATTTAAGTGATCTTGTACATATGGTATCATGACTTTATTGTGCCAAAGCATATGTCATTAAGACAACAATAAGGGTCACTTTTTGTATCACACTACTGTATATGTTAAAAACTGTGAATTAACTGCAAATTCGTGGTGATTTGGACACCTTTGATATGCATGATAAACAGCAATGGCATGACTGTCCACTTGGTATAATTCCATAATTCATGAAAATGTTGACCAAACAAGTTCCCTGTATAGGAGCCATTTTCCAAAAGAAGTTGCACTTTTAAGATTTGTTTTCTTTCTTTGTTTTTTCACCATTCTTACACAATCTCGACACAATTCATTCATACACAAATTATTCTTTCACTTCATTGAAGATTTAAAGTATTGTTGTCCTTTAACTCAGTGTTGCAATAATAATACCAGTCTTCAACTGACTGTAATATCTGTAAAATAATATGGTTAATTTTATTTTACTGCACTGAAATTGAACAGCTGTGTTTGCTGTTATTGACTGTTATCGTCTTAACTGTAATTCACTGATAATGTTAAGGTTCACAATAACGGTAAAGATAAAAACATTCATTACGCTATATGTGTTATGTCTGTCCATTCATTATAAATTTAATTTGGACTCTTGTTAGCATTTAAAACATTACACATAACTTGGTGTAATGGTGGTGTAATGCAACCAAAATGAAATTATTTGACAAACATTAACAAGACATAACCTAAAATGCTTGAGACAATTAAGGAATGATCCACTGACTTAAAAAAAATAATAGATAATAAATCAACTGTATTGTTTTCTGATATTTACACATTCATCTGTATATCTTTACCGTTATTTGCAACTTCTTTTGGAAAATGGCCCCTATACCCCTCCCATGCCCTGCAAGGAGCCGTCCAGTGTATGCTCTCTCCTTGCCACCACCCACCCACCCATCATAACCCCGCTCAGCGGACGGACTATGGAGTAAACTCATAATGACATCATAACATAACCAGAATATAAATACTTACCTATTCAAAGACAAATATCATTAATCACAGAAAACATTACAACAGTGAGATCAGTATTGCTTCATGAAAACTGTAGTATGTCTGCACAACTTCAACAACAACATGTTCTGTGCCTTTAATGTAAACATGATCTATTAATGTACCTTTTTCAGTTGTAGCTGCTTGCACGTGCTGATTGTATCCATGCCGTTCCAGTAACTTGAGAATTGTAGAAGATACAAAGATGTCCTCATTGAAGTCTCCCATGATGAGCTTTCTCCCTGGATGCTTCTCAAGTTCAAAAATGACCTGTAATAACTGTTCTCGAAACATGTCAATCTTATAAGAGCTGGGCCTGTACAACACAGCAGCAATCAAATTTGCATGAGGTATTTCAAAATACAGACATTCCAAATTGCATCTTTCTGGAATTGACACCTGCACATCAATGTTTTCTGAACAATACACACCAACTCCACCTCTTTGTTGTTGTTTCAGCGCTGCAAAGGCTGGCTCAGAGTCATCGTAACAGTTTCCCCTCGGATTGTGTTTGAAGACGTATCCTGGAAGTTGTGGCTCTTCATCAGTGTCTACATTGAGCCATGTCTCTGTTAAGCAAATACAGTCAGCATTCATGAGGGCTTTATGGGATTGAACATCCTGAATGTGAGCATTCAAACTCTGTACATTGTGAAGTGCTACTGTGCACACAGGGTTCATGTTAGATGAAACAGACATTCCAAAGTTAAACTCAGGCAAGCTTTTCATAGCCGAATCTACTTTGTTATCACAAAATATGGCAGATTCTTTGAAGTCCTTAATTATCAGCCCACCGAGAGTTCTCACTCGACTCAACGCAACGTATGCTTGCCCTGGTGCAAAGATCTTCTTGAGTGATACAACAGCCCTTTCAACAGTAAGCCCTTGACATTTATGTACAGTTACTGACCAGGCCAGGCTAATCGGCAGTTGCCTTCGTACACCACCATTATTAGCCACTTGTTCCTCTTGCACTTCCACTATCGTTGAACGTTCAGAAACCCTTTTTGCTTTTGACCTCTGGATCTTTCCTACATTAGGGTCTTCAAACTCCACATGGATAGCTGCAGGCATGTCATCGTCTTGTTGACTTTGAATAATTTCCACGACTGTGCCACATGCTCCGTTGACAAGGCCATCAGACACATCTATGTTTTTCTTCAACATGACCCTTGCTCCAACACCCAACGAAACACATTTAGGCAAGCAAGAGTTGAAAACTTTTGTGTGAAAGCCAACTTTCCGTTCCATTCTTCCAGTTTTGGGATTTCGGACAAAGTCTTGAGCACGTATGGTGATTGCGTCTGGGCAGATCTCTTGCAGTCTCTTCACGTTATATTCATCAACCTCTGCATTTGTAGCATACACATGAATGTCCGTAGATTCCTCACCAGTTTCACGCTGCCTCAATGTGAGAACATCACGGTCGGTGAGAGGTTCGTTCTTTTTACGGACTCTGAGACGATTAAGTATTTCCGCAAATGCTGCATTTTCTTGTCTAACAACTTTAGTCAGTTCTGCAACCTCAAAGTTGTTGTCCCACAGGTTGGCTCCTTTGTTTTCAGCAAAAAGAGGCGTGCCTTTCACAGGCTTGAGTTGATAAAAATCACCCACACAAATCAGGGAAACCTTTGCAAACAAGGAATAATCACCAGTCTGCTTGATTTGACGCAGTCTACCATGAATGTAGGCCAAAAGACGGTGGTCGACCATGGACACTTCATCAATGATCAGAATTTGCAAGCTTCCCATTTTGGTTCGCAAAGAATTGACTTTCTCATCACCTAGTGGTTGATATGGCAGTTTGACATTTGCACCAATAGAGAATGTATTGTGAATTGTTGCAGCACCAATGTTATATGCAGCCACTCCTGTAGGTGCTGTTAGAAGCACAGTGAGGTCCTCAGGATTTTCAGCAATCTGTGACAACAGCCTGGTAGATTCGTAATGTATGGCTTTGATTAAATGGCTTTTCCCCGTTCCTGCTCCACCAGTAATGAATAATCGCAACGGTTCAGGATTTTGCCCAAACACTTTCTGCAAACACCACTTCCGAACAGCATAGAATATGGCAGACTGTTCTTTATTTAATGATCGCAATAAATGCAATGCATCCTGTCTGGGCATTGACACATGATTTGTTTCCAAAGTGCATGTAGTCTGTGGGTTTGCTGTCAGGTCAGGAATGAGTTTGTCATCATCATCACCTTCATCATCTGCAACCTTTTCTTTCATCAGATCCAAACAACGAAGACGCTCCCTTTCTGTTTCAGGACATATTTGAGCCCAGGCATCTTCTAAATCAATTTTGTCTTCCAGCAACTGTTTAGCTCTGTCAATCTCATCACTTTCTTTTTCAAATAAAGCTTTGTTGGTATCCACAATCAACTGCACTCTTTGAATATCAACGCCACATTTCACTGCACCATTTTTATAGAAATGCTCATATGTATCAAACTGGGGCGGTTTGAGGTGACAATCTTCATAGTAAGGCAGAAACAGTTGCAGCAACGAATGGAAGTATTTTTCAGGGTTTTTTGTGGGAGAAAATCTGGGATACCTCACGACAGCAGGTTCAGTTCGGGTCCTTCGTTTCACAAAGCCACAGTTGTTGTTGAGCTGTATAATGTCATGTGAATCTTTTTCAGTCGGAACCTGTGACTTTGATAGAACTCTGTATTCAGAACAAAAACTGGCCAGGCATAAATCCTCAAATTGTTCATTCTGGGGTCTGCTCTTATACCTCTCAATCACATTGGTCATCCAAATGCTGCTTTCGTCATTACACTGTTGGAATTGAGCTTTATTTTGAAGTACATGCAGAGGTAAACTCATCCTAACAGGATTATCACCAACTGGAATGAACTGTACGTCACGAGAGCATTCTTTCAAGTGCATGTGTGTTAATCGATACACTGCCTCTTGGGCTGAAACTTCTCTGTTGTGTAGGTATACACTTCCAAGCTGTTTGAATGCTGCTTTTGCATCAAGGTTGCCATTCATTGACTCGTCTTGGGCACGTTGTAAGAGCAAACCCATTTCTTGTTCTGCTTTTGTGATGTATGACAGTATGTAGACCACAACTGAAAAGGCATCTGTGACATACTGGATATCCATATTGCCTTGCCAAGCACGGAGTAAGTCTTTGTTGTACTGGTTCACCCAAATGTCTCCAGGATTTCGTTTCAGGACAATGCTTTTCTTTTTGGAACATATGTTGTACGCCTTTTCAAACAAACCTTGATCTATCCCAAGAGACTCAAAAAATGCATCGGCTGTATCAAAATTCATGTCAGGCATGGTCAACGCAGTTTTAACATTCTTTATTATGGCACTCGCACTTGTATTGTCATCATTGCCATTTAAGTCCTCACAGTTACCGCCTCTTGTGATGAAAGTACAGCTTGATGGTGGCCGTGGGAAGTTGAACCTGCACACTGTGTTTTTCTTGCGGCAAGTCTTAGAGTGTCTTGTGCTGTGCCTCTGTACGCTGCTCACAACCTCGTAAAGCTCTGCATCTGTTTCTGGTGGAATTTCACAAGTGATGTATGTATCTATGAACTGTGCCACTTCATCATCATTCTCTTTATCAATCTTGGGAGCATTTTCAACCCAAAAAAGACAGTGGACATGAGGAGAACCACGCTGTTGAAATTCAACACGATAAAAGTAGTCCTTTATTTTCCCTATGGGTTCTGCTGGCGACATGATTACATCACGGAGGAAGCAATGCCATCTGTGATCAAACATTCTTGCCGCTGTCACAGGGTTTCGACGTATGAGTCCACATTTGTCAGACCAGTCAAGATCGTCAACAGACATTTGTTTACCTTCTATTCTTAGCATAGAGTTCAGCATTTCAGGCCACCTCAAATCTGCAGAGCTAAAAGATGCAAAGAATGTGGGTATGGAGAGTTGTCTTATCATGGCAAATAAATCTTTCTGAACTGACATCCAGTATGGAGGTGTGCCACGAATTCCTCGTAAGAACTTGTATCCTTCGTCATTGCGCAATATTTTACCCAACGACTCTGAGTTCAACAACATGTCTGGTGATGCATCTTTCAGAGAGGAGTTGCCGCCACCTTTGCGTAATGCCACTGATACACCAGATACAACTTGATGCACCTCTGATATGTATTGTGCGTAAAAAATGAAGTCTGTGTTCTGTGCAAAACGCCCATCTGCATTCAGAATGCGTGTATTCAGGTACCGTGACAGAGTTATTTTGGACTCTCTTTTATCATGGAATGTAGGTCCACCAGATGGATACAAAACAGGGAAACATTTTGCCTCGTTAGTTTTATCAGACAGCAACCTCACTGGACTGTTACCTTCACCTGGTGCCACATTAAGTATATCCTGAAAATTCTGATCAATGATCTCTGAACCCAGATCGACAGGTTGTAATGATGTATCTGACAAAAGCCCATTCTGGTCTTTGATATAAGTCACATCTTCCTCTGCTTGCTCTTCAGGAACATTGTCATCATCACTGTTATCAGGTGTTTCCTGTTTGGTACTTTCCTCATGCTGGTCAGTGCCATTCAGAGAGTTTATCCATTCGTCATTCATAGTCACATCACCGTACCATTTATTGTTTGCCATCAAATACCTCAGTGCATTTCTGACACGATCAGTGTGGACGTACATGTACTCGTAATGACCTTTATATGTCAACTTGCGTTTCAGTTTCACTCTTATCATCTTATCATCACATTCATTTCTTGGGAGTATATTTGTCACATTTGCGTTATTAACAGGAACAGAGACGCAAGGACCATGGCAAGCTCTCTGGCGGCCTCGCGGCAAACACAACAGCTTCATGAAGGGAATGTGACGTGCAATGAGATGTTGTTCCAAAGAGTTAAGACATTTAAGTTCTGCTGGAATATTATCCAAATGCATGTTGTTGGTAACACTCTCTTCGGGAAGTTTTCCTCCGAGTATTTTATGATGACATGTATGGCAAATCCATAATTTGCTTGATGGACTATCAGACAAATGGCATTTCTGCTCACATTCAGCATCACACACATGTAAATATTGCAGTGTTATGCATCTATTAGCCAATGCAGCCACTTCCGCTCCTTTGCTTTCATAGCAATGTCTTTTACACTCAACCACCTGCTTCCTGAAGAGTAAACGATGACAGACTGAGCATACATATTCAGGGCCACGGCTGACCTCCTGACGAAAATAATCAGTAGCCAAATCAATGTCTCCCTGTTTTTTCTGCCATGTTGAATAATTCTCACGTCTTTTTTGTATTTTATTTACACGGATGTTTTCATTTTCTTGATACCTCCTCTTATTATACTCTTTAATTTTATTCTGGAATCCAATGTTTTTCTTGTATTTTGTATGACTGTAGTCACGGACAAGATTCTGGAATGACCTGTTTGTCTTATATTTGGCTTTGGAGTACTCACGGACACGAGTCTGAAAGGTCTTGTTTGTCTTATATTTGTCACTAGAATACTCGCGTACCATTGCTTGAAAGGAAGCACTTTTCCTGTATGTCATTTTAGAGTAGTCACGCAGCAATTTTTGATATTCAGGATCAGAACTATACTTATTCCGAACACATGCACGCTTTCTCTCTCTGTAATCGCTGTCATTGTAATATCGCTGGCGATCTTTCTTTGCTTTCACATTTTCTGATTCATCTTTCAACTTTCTTTTCCGTTGTGGCCTCAAGTTGTCATCAATCATGACTGGCTGGCATGTTCCTGAACAAGGCCTTCCTGCATCTTTGTGTTGTACACATTCAACAACTTCATAATGACTGCCAGTGTGATTTAAATAGATGCAATTCTCTCTACATGTGTGTGAGTCTGCAGGTCTGTGCATATTCCATCTCCCATCATTGAAAGTAAAGATAGTTGTTTGCAACAAGTCAGCAGCAGCAAAAATATCAATTTCTTTTGCCCATGAACCACAGTAATATATCCTTGATTTAGTGACATAATCCTGCACAGATGTGTATTCATCCCTCAAATATGTTTCAAATTGGGTGCCGTTGCTCTGAAGGTGTTGCACGACAGCACGTCTTATTTTCAAATGCTTGTCTTCATTGTGGCAAATGCTAAAGGCTAGGCTGCGGTAAAAGCAATTCCCATCAGGTTTTATACTTTTTATCTTACAGAGACATCCCATGTCATCAATATAAGTTGTTGCCATTAGGCCTACATCAACATTTCCATTTTGAAGCTCTAAACATGTGCACAGTGCATCCTGGTCCTGACGAGTTAAAGGTTTAAAAGCATGTTTGGGAACTCTTACATCACTTATACTGACATCAGTTGCCTGCGAATTACACTTTAAAGGTTGAAAAGACTGTTCGTCCGTTCCTGTATCAATAAGAATGACATCGCATGTTGCAGTTCCATTTCGCTTAACACCCTTACTGGGAGCTCGTCTCAAAACGTCACTGTAGAGTGGTCTACCGTTTAGATTAGAACAAGCATTTGTGCCTGGTATGGTCTGTGAACATTCTGTGCCACTTGTGAAATTGGCTGCAACTGTAGACGACCCACTTACAACTCGTTCACATACTTTAGGCTTACACTTCACATCGCTGTAGAGTGGACGGCAACTTGCAGAGCTCGTTGAACAGCTGGATGAATCGTCCATCTGGGCATTGGCATCAATTATTACGGTGACTCCAGTTACCTCAAACCTTGGTGTACTTACGCCAAAAGATCTTGCAAAGTCGTAAACAAATGTGACCAGGGAGTGTATAGAGCTGAAGTATGCAACACAACTTGTCCTCTCACCTTTCTGGTTGACGTATCTGTTAGCGTGTGAATCAACAAACGCAAACCTTGCTCCTGCATTCACTACAGCACATGTGTTAGCACAAATGGTTAACAAACAAGCATCATTGCTAAACAGCGCCCGCTGCAGTGCTACATCAAAAGGCATGGCAACATCACGTAAAGCATCGTCATAGTCATCAACCTGAATAAATCCAGTGTAAGAATCAGCAAAGTTTATTGAGAAATCACAATTCCACACTTCATATTGTCTAGGCAATTCAGACACAGCAATGTAACCCCTTCCTTGGTCTCTTATTTTACCCTGTGCACTCATTGACCTGTAAAGAACAGTTCCCTTAATCAAAACATCATCAAGATCTCGAGTTTCCCAACTCCACACATTCTTCATCTTGGACTTCAAAACAGCAGTCAAACTGATGGCACCACACTGCTTGTTGCGCACATTTCCAAACTGTGAATCGCCTTGATGAAAGGACCCCATCAGCACAGATCTCTCTGGGAAGTCAACAGATTCAATCAAACAATCATTAGTAGCATTAGAAGTCAAAGTATTTGACAGTGGGTTTGCAGAGTCATGGCACATATTCAGAGAGTCAGCAGTTTGGCTGAGTTTGAGCAGAGTTTCAGCAGAGTTTGGCTGAGTTTGAGCAGTACGTGAACAGTACGGGAGCAGTACGGGAACAAAGTTGGCGTCCGAAGACTGCGGAGCACTGGCCTTTTTTTTACGAGGTAGCGCTGGCAAAACCTCGGCCCTTGCTTTATTTTTACGAGGTAGCGGTGGCAAAACCTCGGTATCTCGGTCCACTGTAGTCGGTCCTGACTCAGCGACATCAGCCGGCATCTACAACAAAACACATTAGTCAGTGACATGTAATGATACCATGGTTGTTTGACCATTCAACTGGTACTTGACAATGTCTTTCCACTTCTATGAAAACATGCAATCATTCACATTTGTTATGGTATTTAGCAGACACTTTCATCCAAACATATAATTACACTAATTCATGTAAAATTATAATGACTCAAGTTAAGAATACACGTTGATACAACTAAAGATGTTAATACAAAATTGCTCAATTGCTATGGCAACAGTCAAAGATAGTCTGCGATGCAACAATCATAACAATAAAATCATTGATCAGTCCTCTTCATTGCTGTGGCTTTCAATGATCTGTTACCAACAAACCATCAAAACAACCAAAATAAAAAACTAACAATGGCAACAAATAACCAAGGATGTAACTAAGAAGTTTAAACAGGTAAAGAAAACACATTCAATTGTTGTTTGAAAGATTGCAAACTGTTATCAGAGGAAGTACAAGTAGACAACTCATTCTACCACTGAGGTAGCACAAAGGAGAAAAAGTCTAGATCTAGACCGAATCATTGAATAACACAAAATTTGTTTATTGGAGGAACACAGTGGTCTAGAAGGAATGTAAGGCGGAATCATATTATTACGATAAGATGGAGCTGATCCAGTAAAAGCCATATATGTCAATGTCAGGGTTTTGAATTTAATTCTGGCTGCAATAGGAAGCCAATGCAGACAACAAGAAGCATGTGTCCTCTTAGGATGAGAAAGTATCAGACATGCTGCTGCTGCATTCTGAATCATATCCAAAGCTTTTACAACACATGCAGGGAGGCCAACTAGAACTGACAGTAGTAGTAGTATGTTTAGAAAGAACCATAGCTCACATTTATACAGTATGCCTTTACAAAAGTTCAATCTATAGAGCTAATAAACCACACTTTTTCCATTCACCAAAGTTGGACAACTTGGCCATAGAAAACATTTCTACTGTTTGCATGCCAATAACACAGTCATGACACTATCTAAGTGTAAAGCGTTACAAACAGTGCACCATCCTGAGTCCATTCCTAACATAGCCCCTTCTCTGCATCAAGATTACTGTAACGCAAGTGCCTATGGTACAAGAGCCATCACATTACAAAGTACAATGCCTATCCTGGTAACAACCACTACATCTATCTTGAGGTCAGGCCAGCATTTTATAATCATCTGTGAGGAACTGGACAGCCAACAAAGACCCTCCTACCACTGACCATGACCAAGCGGTATCTGACCATATCAGTGTTGACTAATCTCTGTCTCTCGAGTCTCTAAATTCTACATAAAAGAATACATCTATGCTATAAAACAACCCATACATAACACATTTTTGATACGGCACTTACATGAACCTGAACTCAACCATCATACTAAAAAGATTTAATATACAATTAGGATCCTATTGACAATGAACTCAGACTTGCACTCAACTACCTGACTCTGTTGAATAACAATTCTCTAGTAGATGTACATTCATATAATGCAGATATCAAACCACCCAAGTGTCACTAATAAAAAACAGAAAGCTGAAACATCATGTAATCTGTACTGTACCATCTCAAAAACATTGTGAGGATAAAACTGCAACATATGTATGTGTATCAAACATCTACTTAGAAGGAAGGAAAACACCTCCTACTCTTTCACAAACCTGCATACATGACCTGATATACATGGTTGCACACAGCCTACCTGCCTTCCCTAAAACATTCAAGCAAATGTCAGGGGTGTGATTGGCAAAGGTAAAAAAAAAATCATCACCTACACTTCATAAAATTCATGAGGCAAATCCTATGCAAGGGTGGCACTGGAAAAGGGCCTTAAAGAAAATATATTTGGGCCAAATACTAGGGGGGTCCGGGGGCATGCTCCCCCGTAAGAAAATTTTGTTTGAAGTGAAATTCAAGAATTGAATTGGAATTGGAATAAGAGCCAGTTTCAATTCAGTTCTGGAATTTTGCACAAGCCTGCTCACTACCACTTGCAACGCCTTTGAATGCAATCCGCTGCCCTGTTTACCGACAATGCTACAACGGACTTACACTGCCACCTTGTGGCGATAAGTTGTAATACATTTCAGCTGCGTAAATCACGGAAAGCGCGAATGAAGTGGTCATTTCTAAATGGGACCCACTGAAGGCTATGTGGTAACACAGCCAATATTTTTTTAAATGTGCTTCATAAACATACAATACTGCACTACAAAAACGTAAACACCCGAATTATACTTTTCCCTTCAACCAAATAATGAAGGTGAAAGGAAGTTATTAAGCCTTGGCTGTATATATTTAGCTGTATTGGCTGTTTTATTTCTTTTTTTGTGGGATGTCCAATTTATATGTAGAAATGCACATTTGCAAAGGTGACTTAGTATGTTGTCGTAAAAGTGGCTCTCCTTTTGATTTTACACTGCCAATGTGAGGATCACTGCTATAGACCTACACAAGACTAAACCAAATATGGCTAAAATATATAGCCCATCATGATCATTTTGCCAACAGTGACGCAGAGCCATGGATTTTTTCCATTTATAACATGTTTTGTTCATAACTTAAACCAACATTGAGTTAAAATGTTGACTAAATTATTTACTATACTCCTACTTGATAATATATAGCCTGCCCCCTAACAGTCCTCTGGGCCTACGTACAAAATAGTGAATCATCTGATAGGCCTACTGATATTTTGATGCTGATTGAAGAGGTTGCAACTTGAAGGTTGTTGATATTTCAGTTCCAAAGATAATCAAATTACATCGATTCCTCTCTTCCCAAAGTAACACTGTGGGTCCTACACCACTCCTCCTAAAATAAATGGTAGGGACTGCGCCTTTAAATTGGCGACTTTTTATCCATCAGCACAATGCTACAGTAGGCCATTTCCACTAAATATTCAGCTCAATGTTATGTGCAAGACGTCTAAGTATGCCAAAGCTTTGATCTCGCACCATCACCATAACGTTACGTTTTCTCATGGTGAGATGGCATCCTGAAATATGTTTTAGACAAGGGGCGCAAGGTTCACGGAGGTGAACGGCTGGACAAACGCAAAATGACAAGGTGTTAACTAAACAATGTAGTGGGCCTAAGGTATACAGGCTTTGAAAACCTGTAAGGTTAGGCTAGTCTGTCACAGCTAACTTCAAGCACAGCTTACACGCGCAGAAGTTAAAATTCAATATCAGCATCACGAGATTCATTATCGGAAAATCCTGACAGCGAACCCGATGCAGCCAAAACGAGGGGGGAAAAAACTTCATACATGATTAAATTAATTTGTTGACCTTTACCGTTTCATGGCTTCTGCTGAGGAGTGCGCCACACACACTGAACTTGAATCAAGCTTCTTCAGAATGCAGCTGATCAACCCGTCTACTTTCACTTTCAATGAAATCCACTAATAAACGGAATACACTACAAGCGGCGTGACATCCGGAAAGATGTGAAGCACAAAACCAGTCATTGTCAGCGACCTGTTGTAATGATGGCCTGTGTAATGCAGAAATATAGCCTACCTCTGATCAACAAACCCCCTCCCCCTCTAAAAAAAAAAAACTCATCGGATCTGTACAAATTGCGTGGGTCTCATTTTCAAGTCGAAAAAAACGGAATTCCGTTTAAAAACGGAAGAATCACACCCCTGACATGTAAAAACTACTGCAATTGCTAACTGGAAGCAACATTTAAACATGTTTTCTATCATACACACAATCATAATACATCAGGACAGAATGAAAAGTTCACCAGCCTGACCTTAGTGGACCTCAAATCAGCCTGTCTTTTTTTGGCTGCCCTGGAGCGCTTGCTTGGACACGGCATCTGCAAAACACACAGAACACAAATCAGAAACAGGCAAGTCTGACAAGCTACATTTCCTTAAGCATCTCACAAGTTACACTGTATTAATTTCATCAGTTCTGATAAACAGGCAACAATGTACATATTTACATCATAAATGTTCTTTAACTTCTTTACATTCAAAAGTGAAACTATACAACACTTAAAAGCATGAGCAAGGCATACTGAAATCAAAAAATACTTTAAGACTAATAACTGAGTCTAGCATTTCAAATGTTCAACAAATTTCCAAATAAAATCACACACAATTATTACTGTTTATATAGTCTACAAACCCTGACCAGATTTGACCAAAACATTTTCAATAATTGAAAAACAAGGTGTCGAATCACTGCCAACTAGGTCACAAGTGCAAATTACCGTCAACTCACACAGCCTTGAACTGTCGCTGACACCCTGATGGCAATGCCAAAGAGCCAGTGTTGGGTCAAATTAGGCTGCCCATCAAGTTGTGCTATAGCGCAAGTAGGGTTTCAGTAGAAGTACTGTAATTGTTGCTACCTCAACACACATCATATATAATATTTGTTAGTCAATATGCTAAACCAAATAAAGTACAAAAAAATATAAAAAATTCAGGATTGTTAGTCCATTTCAACTATCTGTTTTGATAAGATGGTGCTGCTCCTAAATCAAAACATTGGATACTGGTGGCTAAAAGCAGCATTTTAGCCTGCATCCTTAAACAGAACAGTGCGATTTTTGTAAAATACTATTCATTTGTGCTACAGTATCTCAAAGCAGCATACCTTGACATAACACCAGCATCGTTGATAAGGAACATTATATTATAATGTGGATACCGTACATTTAATTACAACAATACTGCTTGTTTTCACAACCTACAATCTTGTTTCTTTAATTGCATATGCAAGGGTCGACCACACTGAATTAATCAAAAGGGGTGGTATGTAGCTTTAAAGCCATTATAAACCTTCAATTCATACATTCCCCTATATTTGTACATTTACCTGACACTTGCATGCACTGACACAAAGGGTGAAACAAATTTGCCATCAGGATTGTTATACCATTAGGCCTACGCACAACTACCATGAAACGTGACACAGCTATACCATACTGAGGCATACACTTTGTTGACCTACAGCAAAAGGCATATGAGACAGGAATAAAACTAATGAAAGCAACCCAGCTCTACAACTCTTAAATCCTACTTGCTTGCCTTCATATGCATGACACACCACATTCATCCATAACACAAGTAATGGCACACATCACCACTGAAAACTACAGCTGGAGTCCCTGCAGTGATTCTCATGACTTTATACTCTGAGGCCATCAGAACTATTCTGAATAAAGCAGAGCGGTATACTAGTTTTTTTTTTTTTTATCCAGGACTGTAAGGCACCTTTGAGTCATACACAATTATAAATATTCCAAATATCAACATGACATATTTATTACTAGTATTACCGTTTTGCAGTCAGTACAGCAAACCATTTTTTAAATTCCCCTTCAAGTTGTACTGTTTATGTGAATGTATGTGACAAAAGTTATGAAACATTTCATGCTTACCTTCAATATAAAACTTCACTCAAATATCCAGATTCTGGAAAACAGTTTAAAACAAAAATATATAGATTATTTAAGATACATACTTAGCATTTACAATAATATGTACTTTGAACTTGCAAACGTGTGATGTGGCTTGTAGTCATTCTTAATATACCAATACACTCTCCCAATTTACAGAAAATTGTTAAAGCAGCACTACAGGATTTTGGTGTAAAACCAGCAAATTAGCTACCTAAAAGGTAGAACCTCTTGGCATTGCCACATTCTAGAAGTAGCACTAGACATTCTATTTGTATTGAGCCAAGGAAAAATCTGTATATTATGCCTTCACAATTTTCATTTACAAATATAATTCCTATCCCCAGTGAAATCTATTCCCATATCTAAAACCATGGTCTGAACCAAACCAAGACATCTCATAGCAGGAATTGGTGGTCATACAAAAAAGGTTAGGCTTATGAAATTTATAAAACAATTGTGTTGTTGTTTAATTCATGAAGTAATTGGTACATTATATGAAGCCATTTGAGATTAGGTAATCCAAAACACTACGTAATAGGCTACCGTTTGCCACCTAAAATAGCCAACAGAAAAGAATAATTTAGACGAGTCATGGTAACGTTACAACACAATTGTTTGTCGCCTTATGCGAGCTTGTGCCCTCCCTTCATAGTTCAGGACTATTTTAGCCATAACCTAACATTACATTCATCCACGATTTTAACCTCACAATCCACCCTGACATTTGAATGCACGCTGTCAAATCAGACCAATTTAACCTAAGCCAACATTACATCCTGTTTATCATTACTTAAATTACTTATTTGCTAAGAATTGCACATGCTTGCCTGCCTTCACAAACACGTGCCTGACAACGTTAGCCTCAATCATGGCGTGAGGCATCGTGCCAGCGTTAGCCTATAAAGTAAGCTTAATTCGACGATACAACGTATTTCATGAGATAACCGCCTGTTCTCAACACACTGCCTGCTTACATTTGATAATAACATTTTAAAAGTATTAACGTTACGAATCCACACTTCCACAATCGCTAACGTTACCTTTCCTGTCTAACTGTAACGTTAAGAGTTTATCGTTCATAGAGTGACACTAATACGTTAACAAATCTAAACTAACTCTCCAGATGTACATCCGCTAAACATAGTTTCATATCTTCGTATTTATGTGTGTTTATTCTGTTATAAATGGCTCAAAGCCAAATATACAGACATATCAATTACTTTTCTCGAAACATTCAAACACGTCTTTACCTCTTGACAGCAGTCAGCGAAAAGAAAGATGGCGCGTGGTCGTAGTCAATTTATTTGATGTTAGTACCTACTCTTCATAATAAAAGTCCCTAAACTTTTTCAACTTCATTTGTCACGCCCTGATATCAAAATATTCAAAATATAACCAAATTCACCATCCACACAATGGATTAAATGCAATGACTGAAAATGAATAATTCAGTTACCAGCTGAATAAAACCACCACATTTTACATTAGGCTGCTATTCTTTAGAACATACTAAATGTTTTAGCCCATGAAGCCCAAAAGAGATTTAGAAAATGTCCACACAACACAAAATACATTTGATGTGAAGGGTAAATTACAGGTGAATAGAGTGAAGAAAAAAATTATACATATCACCATACAACTTGCCTACCATGAAACTTACTATCATAAAAAACAAATCATTGTGTTGTAAGATTTCTGAAATCTTGTATTCAGACTAAAATTAGGCAATGGCTGTTTCTCAAAGTCAAGGAGCCTCAAGGATTCGTGCTTGGTAGAACCAAGCCTGCCAAGTCAAATCCTTCGAAGATGATGACATCTTCAGACCAAGCATCACTTCGCTTTATTGTGTTCAGAGCTACAACCGTTAACCCGTAACAGCCAATCAAAATTGTTAGCTCATATCTCAGCAACCCTTGCATGTATCAAAACGTAGTACATGGACTCATCACCCAATTAGGAGGACACTCAAGAAATTTGGTGACCTTTGACCTCTAGTGGGTGCTGAATTAGCAAAACTGTATTTTGGCCTGTAGCTGCGGATGTGTATTATTCTGCCATGGAAGTCTATGGCAATTATAAAGCCATCTAGTATAAAGTTGGGAAATTTGGCATTAGACAGTCCAACAATTAATTACATCAAGTTTCATGTCGTTACCTTGAACACTCTAGCACCACCAACAGGTCAAAGTTGAATATGCGTTCACACACATAACTTTTGGCACAGACCATCCTCAGACAATTCCTTACATTACTTTTCTAGACCAATTGACAGAAGCGTTTGCACAACACACAAAATCCGCTTTGATGCCGCCAAACAGAAAGTGATCTTATATCTCAGGCAATCTTTGGTTGCTAGCAATGAAACTTGGTCTGACAGCTTACGGCCATATGTCTGATGTAACAGCATTGAGTTGCCATGGCAACTCCGGCCTATTCTGCTTGGCCCCCTCATTGCTGCTTGCAGCTATATTTATTATTATTATTGGGGGCCAAGCAGCGAAGCTGCGCGGCAACCCCTAGTGATTCTACCTTTTCTTATTGGGGGCCAAGCAGCGAAGCTGCGAGGCAACCATTGTGTTTCTATTTGTTCTTATTGGGGGCCAAGCAGCGAAGCTGCGAGGCAACCATTGTGTTTCTATTTGTTCTTATTGGGGGCCAAGCAGCGAAGCTGCGAAGCCCCATTGTGTTTCTATGATTTCTTACTATTATTATTGGGGGCCAAGCAGCGAAGCTGCGAAGGCACCCATTGTGATTGTTGGTTTTCTTATTATTATTATTCCTCTGCCATTGAAGTCTATGGCAGCCCATAGAACCGTCTGGTGAAAAGTTGTGAAATTTGGCACACTGATAGGGGACAGGCTCATAATTAATTTCACCAAGTTTCATACTGGCACCTTGAGCGCTCTAGCGCCACCAACAGGCCAAATTTGGACTTGCGTTCACGCACGTAACTTCTGACCTGTTGACCCGATTGTCATAAATCAGGTATCGTTGGAATCCTTGGACCAAGCCGAGTTCAACGCACCCTATGACGTCATTTTCCGCCATGATGGATTTTCCGCCATATTGGATTTTAGTGAAAGTGAAACTAAAACTTCACAGGTCACAAATTTTGTCCGATCGTCACTAAACTTGACACACATGATCGTCAGACCAAGCCGCACAAAAGTTATCCCTTTTCGTCTTCGGAACTCAAACCGTTTGACCGTAACAGCCAATCGAAATATGCGGCGAAGCCGCCAAACAGGAAGTGAGCACATATCTCAGCAACCCATTCATCTATCATAACCAAACTTAGTACATGGACTCAGGACCCAATCAGGGGGACGCTCAAGAAATCTGGTGACCTTTGACCTCTAGGGGGCGCTGTAATTAAGAAACATGCCTTTTGGCCTGTAGCTGCTGTTGTGCTTAGAATAAAAACGCACTAGTGGTGTCTGGTAATACTGTTGGAGGTCCTTAGGCCGACCCAAGCCGACTTTTGATGTCATCGTAATTGATTCGGCCGCCATATTGGATTTAATCAAAAACACGTACACGTTTTTGCAGGTCACAAATTTCAGCGGATCCTCACCAAAATTGGCAGAGACCATCTACAGACCATGCCTGATGAGTGCATTGCTTTCTGGAACAATTGACAGAAGCATTGACCTGTACCAGCCAATCGAAATTTGCGGTGAAGCCGCCAAACAGGAAGTGATTTCATATCTCAGCAACGCTTTCATGTATCAAAACCAAACTTAGTACATGTACCTCAGACCACATCGGGAGGACGCTCAAGAAATTTGGTGACATTTGACCTCTAGGGGGCTCCGTAATTGTCAAAAATGCATTTTGGCCAGTAGTTGCTGATGCGCATTATTTTGCAATGGAAGTCAATGGCAGCCCATAGAACCGTCTGGTAAAAAGTTGTGAAATTTGGCACACTGATTTGGGATCGTACAGTGATTAATTTCACCAAGTTTCATGTCGGCACCTCGAGGGCTCTAGCGCCACCAACAGGCCAAAGTTGGACGTGCGTTCACGCACGTAACTTTTGACCTGTTGACCCGATTTTGAAAAATGAGGTACCGTTGGAATCCTTGGACCAAGCCGAGTTCAACGCACCCTATGACGTCATTTTCCGCCATGATGGATTTTCCGCCATATTGGATTTAAGTGAAAGTGAAACTAAAACTTCACAGGTCACAAATTTTGTCCGATCGTCACCAAACTTGACACACATGATTTTCAGACCAAGCCTCACAAAAGTTGTGGTGTTTTGTCTTCGGAACTATAACTGTTCACCCGTAATATCCAATCGAAATTTGCGGCGAAGCCGCCAAACAGGAAGTGAGCTCATATCTCAGCAACCCATTCATCAATCATAACTAAACTCAGTATATGGACTCATGACCCCATCACGGGGAAGCTCAAGAAATTTGGTGACCTTTGGCCTCTAGGGGGCGCTGTAATTAAGAAACATGCTTTTTGGCCTGTAGCTGCAGTTGTGCTTAGAATTAAAACGCACTAGTGGTGTCTGGTAATACTGTTGGAGGTCCTTAGGCCGACCCAAGCCAACTTGTGATGTCATCGTAATTGATTCGGCCGCCATATTGGATTTAATCAAAAACACGTACAAGTTTTCGCAGGTCACAAATTTCATCTGTTCTTCACCAAAATTGGCAGAGACCATCTTCAGACCATGCCTGATGAGTGCATTGCTTTCTGGAACAATTGACAGAAGCATTGACCTGTACCAGCCAATCGAAATTTGCGGCGAAGCCGCCAAACAGGAAGTGATTTCATATCTCAGCAACGCTTTCATTTATCAAAACCAAATTTAGTACATGTACCTCAGACCCCATCGGGAGGACGCTCAAGAAATTTGGTGACATTTGACCTCTAGGGGGCACCGTAATTGACAAAAATGCATTTTGGCCAGTAGTTGCTGATGCGCATTATTTTGCAATGGAAGTCAATGGCAGCCCATAGAACCGTCTGGTAAAAAGTTGTGAAATTTGGCACACTGATTTGGGATCGTACAGTGATTAATTTCACCAAGTTTCATGTCGGCACCTCGAGGGCTCTAGCGCCACCAACAGGCCAAAGTTGGACGTGCGTTCACGCACGTAACTTTTGACCTGTTGACCCGATTTTGAAAAATGAGGTACCGTTGGAATCCTTGGACCAAGCCGAGTTCAACGCACCCTATGACGTCATTTTCCGCCATGATGGATTTTCCGCCATATTGGATTTAAGTGAAAGTGAAACTAAAACTTCACAGGTCACAAATTTTGTCCGATCGTCACCAAACTTGACACACATGATTTTCAGACCAAGCCTCACAAAAGTTGTGGTGTTTTGTCTTCGGAACTATAACTGTTCACCCGTAATATCCAATCGAAATTTGCGGCGAAGCCGCCAAACAGGAAGTGAGCTCATATCTCAGCAACCCATTCATCAATCATAACTAAACTCAGTATATGGACTCATGACCCCATCACGGGGAAGCTCAAGAAATTTGGTGACCTTTGGCCTCTAGGGGGCGCTGTAATTAAGAAACATGCTTTTTGGCCTGTAGCTGCAGTTGTGCTTAGAATTAAAACGCACTAGTGGTGTCTGGTAATACTGTTGGAGGTCCTTAGGCCGACCCAAGCCAACTTGTGATGTCATCGTAATTGATTCGGCCGCCATATTGGATTTAATCAAAAACACGTACAAGTTTTCGCAGGTCACAAATTTCATCTGTTCTTCACCAAAATTGGCAGAGACCATCTTCAGACCATGCCTGATGAGTGCATTGCTTTCTGGAACAATTGACAGAAGCATTGACCTGTACCAGCCAATCGAAATTTGCGGCGAAGCCGCCAAACAGGAAGTGATTTCATATCTCAGCAACGCTTTCATTTATCAAAACCAAATTTAGTACATGTACCTCAGACCCCATCGGGAGGACGCTCAAGAAATTTGGTGACATTTGACCTCTAGGGGGCACCGTAATTGACAAAAATGCATTTTGGCCAGTAGTTGCTGATGCGCATTATTTTGCAATGGAAGTCAATGGCAGCCCATAGAACCGTCTGGTAAAAAGCTATACAATTTTGCACACTAATTGGGGACAGTCCAATAATTCATTTCACCAAGTTTCATTCCGGCACCTCAAGCGCTCTAGCGCCACCAACAGGCCAAAGTTGGACTTGTGTTTACGGACGTATCTTTTGACCTGTTGACCCGAATGGCAAAATGAGGCATCATTGGAATCCTTGGGCCAAGCCGAGTTCAACACACCCTATGACGTCAATTGTTGACCTCTATGTTTAAATCACAGCAAGTGTGATCATATCTCAGTCAATCTTTTATTTTTGATGTGAAACTGATGACAGCAAGTTCCATCTAGTTCATTCTAATGTGTGCGTGCAAGGGTGGGACGGGGTGGGATGGGCAGAGGCGGTTGCGGCGGTGGGCTGGCTGGGGGAGGGGGCGGCGACACTCAGCCCTGGTTCAGCCCCACAAAATCAGTTATGTTTTGATGTGAAACTTGACCTTGTAACTCAGCCAATCTTGGGTTGTATGGCATGGAACTTGCTGTGACTGCTTAAGGCTATATGTCTGATGCAACGGCATTGACTTACATGGTTAATCTGGCCTGCTGAACTCACTGCTTGGCCCCCTCATTGCTGCTTGCAGCTATATTTATTATTTAACATCTTTCTTCCGCCATGGGAGTCTATGGCAGCCCATAGAACCGTCTGGTAAAAAGTTGTGAAATTTGGCACACCGATTGGGGACAGTCCCATGATTAATTTCACCAAGTTTCATGTCGGCTCCTCGAGGGCTCTAGCGCCACCAACAGGCCAAAGTTGGACGTGCGTTCACGCACGTAACTTTTGACCTGTTGATCCGATTTTGAAAAATGAGGTACCGTTGGAATCCTTGGACCAAGCCGAGTTCAACGCACCCTATGACGTCATTTTCCGCCATGATGGATTTTCCGCCATATTGGATTTTAGTGAAAGTGAAACTAAAACTTCACAGGTCACAAATTTTATCCGATCGTCACCAAACTTGACACACATGCTCTTCAGACCAAGCCGCACAAAAGTTATCACTTTTCGTCTTCGGAACTAAAACCGTTCGCGCGTAACAGCCAATCGAAGTTTGCGGCGAAGCCGCCAAACAGGAAGTGAGCTCATATCTCAGCAACCCATTCATCTGTCATAACCAAACTTAGTACATGTACTCAGGACCCAATCAGGGGGACGCTCAAGAAATCTGGTGACCTTTGACCTCTAGGGGGCGATGTAATTAAGAAACATGCCTTTTGGCCTGTAGCTGCTGTTTTGCTTAGAATTAAAATGCACTAGTGGTGTCTGGTAATACTGTTGGAGGTCCTTAGGCCGACCCAAGCCGACTTGTGATGTCATCGTAATTGATTCGGCCGCCATATTGGATTTAATCAAAAACACGTACACGTTTTTGCAGGTCACAAATTTCAGCGGATCCTCACCAAAATTGGCAGAGACCATCAACAGACCATGCCTGATGAGTGCATTGCTTTCTGGAACAATTGACAGAAGCATTGACCTGTACCAGCCAATCGAAATTTGCGGCAAAGCCGCCAAACAGGAAGTGATTTCATATCTCAGCAACGCTTTCATGTATCAAAACCAAATTTAGTACATGTACCTCAGACCCCATCGGGAGGACGCTCAAAAAATTTGGTGACATTTGACCTCTAGGGGGAATCGTAATTGACAAAAATGCATTTTGGCCAGTAGTTGCTGATGCGCATTATTTTGCAATGGAAGTCAATGGCAGCCCATAGAACCGTCTGGTAAAAAGTTATAAAATTTTGCACACTAATTGGGGACAGTCCAATAATTCATTTCACCAAGTTTCATACCGGCACCTTGAGCGCTCTAGCGCCACCAACAGGCCAAAGTTGGACTTGCGTTCACGCACGTAACTTCTGACCTGTTGACCCGATTGTCAAAAATGAGGGATCGTTGGAATCCTTGGACCAAGCCGAGTTCAACGCACCCTATGACGTCATTTTCCGCCATGATGTATTTTCCGCCATATTGGATTTTAGTGAAAGTGAAACTAAAACTTCACAGGTCACAAATTTTGTCCGATCGTCACCAAACTTGACACACATGCTCTTCAGACCAAGCCGCACAAAAGTTATTCCTTTTCGTCTTCGGAACTAAAACCGTTCGCGCGTAACAGCCAATCAAAATTTGCAGCGAAGCCGCCAAACAGGAAGTGAGCTCATATCTCAGCAACCCATTCATCTATCATAACTAAACTCAGTATATGGACTCATGACCCCATCAGGGGGAAGCTCAAGAAATTTGGTGACCTTTGACCTCTAGGGGGCGCTGTAATTAAGAAACATGCTTTTTGGCCTGTAGCTGCAGTTGTGCTTAGAATTAAAACGCACTAGTGGTGTCTGGTAATACTGTTGGAGGTCCTTAGGCCGACCCAAGCCAACTTGTGATGTCATCGTAATTGATTCGGCCGCCATATTGGATTTAATCAAAAACACGTACAAGTTTTCGCAGGTCACAAATTTCATCTGTTCTTCACCAAAATTGGCAGAGTCCATCTTCAGACCATGCCTGATGAGTGCATTGCTTTCTGGAACAATTGACAGAAGCATTGACCTGTACCAGCCAATCGAAATTTGCGGCGAAGCCGCCAAACAGGAAGTGATTTCATATCTCAGCAACGCTTTCATGTATCAAAACCAAATTTAGTACATGTACCTCAGACCCCATCGGGAGGACGCTCAAGAAATTTGGTGACATTTGACCTCTAGGGGGCACCGTAATTGACAAAAATGCATTTTGGCCAGTAGTTGCTGATGCGCATTATTTTGCAATGGAAGTCAATGGCAGCCCATAGAACCGTCTGGTAAAAAGTTATACAATTTTGCACACTAATTGGGGACAGTCCAATAATTCATTTCACCAAGTTTCATGCCGGCACCTCAAGCGCTATAGCGCCACCAACAGGCCAAAGTTGGACTTGTGTTTACGGACGTAACTTTTGACCTGTTGACCCGAATGGCAAAATGAGGTATCATTGGAATCCTTGGGCCAAGCCGAGTTCAACACACCCTATGACGTCAATTGTTGACCTCTGTGTTTAAATCACAGCAAGTGTGATCATATCTCAGTCAATCTTTTATTTTTGATGTGAAACTGATGACTGCGAGTTCCATCTAGTTCATTCTAATGTGTGCGTGCAAGGGTGGGACGGGGTGGGATGGGCAGGGGCGGTTGCGGCGGTGGGCTGGCTGGGGGAGGGGGCGGCGACACTCAGCCCTGGTTCAGCCCCACAAAATCAGTTATGTTTTGATGTGAAACTTGACCTTGTAACTCAGCCAATCTTGGGTTGTATGGCATGGAACTTGCTGTGACTGCTTAAGGCTATATGTCTGATGCAACGGCATTGATTTACATGGTTAATCTGGCCTGCTGATCTCACTGCTTGGCCCCCTCATTGCTGCTTGCAGCTATATTTGGGGGCCAAGCAGCGAAGCTGCGAAGCCCCATTGTGTTTCTATGATTTCCTATTATTATTATTATTTAACATCTTTCTTCCGCCATGGGAGTCAATGGCAGCCCATAGAACCGTCTGGTAAAAAGTTGTGAAATTTGGCACACCGATTGGGGACAGTCCCATGATTAATTTCACCAAGTTTCATGTCGGCTCCTCGAGGGCTCTAGCGCCACCAACAGGCCAAAGTTGGACGTGCGTTCACGCACGTAACTTTTGACCTGTTGATCCGATTTTGAAAAATGAGGTACCGTTGGAATCCTTGGACCAAGCCGAGTTCAACGCATCCTATGACGTCATTTTCCGCCATGATGGATTTTCCGCCATATTGGATTTTAGTGAAAGTGAAACTAAAACTTCACAGGTCACAAATTTTATCCGATCGTCACCAAACTTGACACACATGCTCTTCAGACCAAGCCGCACAAAAGTTATCACTTTTCGTCTTCGGAACTCAAACCGTTTGACCGTAACAGCCAATCGAAATATGCGGCGAAGCCGCCAAACAGGAAGTGAGCTCATATCTCAGCAACCCATTCATCTATCATAACCAAACTTAGTACATGGACTCAGGAGCCAATCAGGGGGACGCTCAAGAAATCTGGTGACCTTTGACCTCTAGGGGGCGCTGTAATTAAGAAACATGCCTTTTGGCCTGTAGCAGCAGTTGTGCTTAGAATTAAAACCCACTAGTGGTGTCTGGTACTACTGTTGCAGGTCCTTAGGCCAACCCAAGCCAACTTGTGATGTCATCGTAATTGATTCGGCCGCCATATTGGATTAAATCAAAAACACAAAAAAGTTTTGGCAGGTCACAAATTTCATCTGTTCCTCACCAAAATTGGCAGAGACCATCTTCAGACCATGCCTGATGAGTGCATTGCTTTCTGGAACAATTGACAGAAGCTTTGGCCTGTACCAGCCAATCAAAATTTGCGGCGAAGCCGCCAAACAGGAAGTGATTTCATATCTCAGGAACGCTTTCATGTATCAAAACCAAACTTAGTACATGTAACTCAGACCACATCGGGAGGACGCTCAAGAAATTTGGTGACATTTGACCTCTAGGGGGCTCCGTAATTGACAAAAATGCATTTTGGCCAGTAGTTGCTGATGCGCATTATTTTGCAATGGAAGTCAACGGCAGCCCATAGAACCGTCTGGTAAAAAGTTATACAATTTTGCACACTAATTGGGGACAGTCCAATAATTCATTTCACTAAGTTTCATGCCGGCACCTCAAGCGCTCTAGCGCCAGCAACAGGCCAAAGTTGGACTTGTGTTTACGGACGTAACTTTTGACCTGTTGACCCGAATGGCAAAATGAGGTATCATTGGAATCCTTGGGCCAAGCCGAGTTCAACACACCCTATGACGTCAATTTTTGACCTCTGTGTTTAAATCACAGCAAGTGTGATCATATCTCAGTCAATCTTTTATTTTTGATGTGAAACTGATGACAGCAAGTTCCATCTAGTTCATTCTAATGTGTGCGTGCAAGGGTGGGACGGGGTGGGATGGGCAGGGGCGGTTGCGGCGGTGGGCTGGCTGGGGGAGGGGGCGGCGACACTCAGCCCTGGTTCAGCCCCACAAAATCAGTTATGTTTTGATGTGAAACTTGACCTTGTAACTCAGCCAATCTTGGGTTGTATGGCATGGAACTTGCTGTGACTGCTTAAGGCTATGTGTCTGATGCAACGGCATTGATTTACATGGTTAATCTGGCCTGCTGATCTCACTGCTTGGCCCCCTCATTGCTGCTTGCAGCTATATTTATTATTATTATTATTCCTCTGCCATTGAAGTCAATGGCAGCCCATAGAACCGTCTGGTGAAAAGTTGTGAAATTTGGCACACTGATTAGGGACAGTCCCATGATTAATGTCACCAAGTTTCATGATGGCACCTCAAGCACTCTAGCGCCACCAACAGGCCAAAGTTGGACGTGCGTTCACGTACGTAACCTTTGACCCGTATGGCCAATTGTCGAAAATGAGGTATCGTTGGAATCCTTGGATCAAGCCGAGTTCAACGCACCCTATGACGTCAATTTCCGCCATGATGGATTTTCCGCCATTTTGGATTTCATCAAAAACACTAAAAAGTCTTCACAGGTCACAAATTTTGTCCGATCGACACCAAACCTGACACACTTCATCTTCAGACCAAGCCTCACAAAAGTTATTCCTTTTCGTCTTCGAAACTCAAACCGTTCGCCCGTAACAGCCAATCGAAATATGCGGCGAAGCCGCCAAACAGGAAGTGAGCTCATATCTCAGCAACCCATTCATCTATCATAACCAAACTTAGTCCATGGACTCAGGACCCAATCAGGGGGACGCTCAAGAAATCTGGTGACCTTTGACCTCTAGGGGGCGCTGTAATTAAGAAACATGCCTTTTGGCCTGTAGCAGCAGTTGTGCTTAGAATTAAAATGCACTAGTGGTGTCTGGTACTACTGTTGAAGGTCCTTAGGCTGACCCAAGTGAACTTGTGATGTCATCGTAATTGATTCGGCCGCCATATTGGATTTAATCAAAAACACGTACAAGTTTTCGCAGGTCACAAATTTCAGCGGATTCTCACCAAAATTGGCAGAGACCATCTTCAGACCATGCCTTATCAGTGCATTGCTTTCTGGAACAATTGACAGAAGCATTCGGCTGTAACAGCCAATCGAAATTTGCGGCGAAGCCACCAAACAGGAAGTGAGCTCATATCTCAGCAACCCTTGCATGTATCAAAGCCAAACTGGGTGCATAGACTCAGGACCCAATCAGGGGGACACTCAATAAATCTGGTGACCTTTGACCTCTAGGGGGCGCTGTAATTAAGAAACATGCCTTTTGGCCTGTAGCTGCTGTTGTGTTTGGAATTAAAATGCACTAGTGGTGTCTGGTAATACTGTTGGAGGTCCTTAGGCCGACCCAAGTGAACTTGTGATGTCATCGTAATTGATTCGGCCGCCATATTGGATTTAATCAAAAACACGTACAAGTTTTCACAGATCACAAATTTCAGCGGATCCTCACCAAAATTGGCAGAGACCAGCTTCAGACCATAATCTATCAATATATTGCTTTCTGGAATAATTGGCAAAAGCGTTCGCTCGTAACAGTCAATCAAAATTGGTGGCGAAGCCGCCAAACAGGAAGTGAGCTCATATCTCAACAACCCTGCCATATATCATAACCAAACTTACTATATGGATTCATGACCCCATTAGGAGGACGCTCAAAATATTTGGTGACCTTTGACCTGTAGGAGGTGCTGCAATTAGCAATATTGCATTTTTATCTGTAGTTGCTGATGTGTTTTATCAATCTTTTATTTTTTGATGTGAAACTGATGACAACAAGTTCCATCCAGTTCATTCTAATGCGTGCGTGCAAGGGCAGGGCAGGACGGGGTGGGACGGGCTGGGGTGATTAGGTGGGGGGGCTGGCTGGCAGAGGCGGTGGCAATACTCAGCCCTGTTTCAGCCCTGTTGATCGCGGGTGTCTGCTGAGTTCTATCTTGTCGCCGTAGCTACTCCGGCCTATTCTGCTTGGCCCCCTCATTGCTGCTTGCAGCTATATTTGGGGGCCAAGCAGCGAAGCTGCGAAGGCACCCATTGTTTTTCTATTTGTTCTTATTATTATTATTGGGGGCCAAGCAGCGAAGCTGCGAAGGCACCCATTGTGTTTCTATGATTGGGGGCCAAGCAGCGAAGCTGCGAGGCAACCATTGTGTTTCTATTTGTTCTTATTATTATTATTGGGGGCCAAGCAGCGAAGCTGCGAAGGCACCCATTGTGTTTCTATGATTTCTTATTATTATTATTTAACATCTTTCCTCTGCCATTGAAGTCTATGGCAGCCCATAGAACCGTCTGGTAAAAAGTTGTGAAATTTGGCACACTGATTGGGGATAGTACATTGATTAATTTCACCAAGTTTCATGTCGGCACCTCGAGGGCTCTAGCGCCACCAACAGGCCAAAGTTTGACGTGCGTTCACGCACGTAACTTTTGACCTGTTGACCCGATTTTGAAAAATGAGGTATCGTTGGAATCCTTGGACCAAGCCGAGTTCAACGCACCCTATGACGTCATTTTCCGCCATGATGGATTTTCCGCCATATTGGATTTTAGTGAAAGTGAAACTAAAACTTCACAGGTCACAAATTTTGTCCGATCGTCACCAAACTTGACACACATGCTCTTCAGACCAAGCCGCACAAAAGTTATCACTTTTCGTCTTCGGAACTCAAACCGTTTGACCGTAACAGCCAATCGAAATATGCGGCGAAGCCGCCAAACAGGAAGTGAGCTCATATCTCAGCAACCCATTCATCTATCATAACCAAACTTAGTACATGGACTCAGGACCCAATCAGGGGGACGCTCAAAAAATCTGGTGACCTTTGACCTCTAGGGGGCGCTGTAATTAAGAAACATGCCTTTTGGCCTGTAGCTGCTGTTTTGCTTAGAATTAAAATGCACTAGTGGTGTCTGGTAATACTGTTGGAGGTCCTTAGGCCGACCCAAGCCGACTTGTGATGTCATCGTAATTGATTCGGCCGCCATATTGGATTTAATCAAAAACACGTACACGTTTTTGCAGGTCACAAATTTCAGCGGATCCTCAGCAAAATTGGCAGAGACCATCAACAGACCATGCCTGATGAGTGTATTGCTTTCTGGAACAATTGACAGAAGCATTGACCTGTACCAGCCAATCGAAATTTGCGGCGAAGCCACCAAACAGGAAGTGATTTCATATCTCAGCAACGCTTTCATGTATCAAAACCAAATTTAGTACATGTACCTCAGACCCCATCGGGAGGACGCTCAAGAAATTTGGTGACATTTGACCTCTAGGGGGCACCGTAATTGACAAAAATGCATTTTGGCCAGTAGTTGCTGATGCGCATTATTTTGCAATGGAAGTCAATGGCAGCCCATAGAACCGTCTGGTAAAAAGTTATACAATTTTGCACACTAATTGGGGACAGTCCAATAATTCATTTCACCAAGTTTCATGCAGGCACCTCAACCGCTCTAGCGCCACCAACAGGCCAAAGTTGGACTTGTGTTTACGGACGTAACTTTTGACCTGCTGACCCGAATGGCAAAATGAGGTATCATTGGAATCCTTGGGCCAAGCCGAGTTCAACACACCCTATGACGTCAATTGTTGACCTCTATGTTTAAATCACAGCAAGTGTGATCATATCTCAGTCAATCTTTTATTTTTGATGTGAAACTGATGACAGCAAGTTCCATCTAGTTCATTCTAATGTGTGCGTGCAAGGGTGGGACGGGGTGGGATGGGCAGGTGCGGTTGCGGAGGTGGGCTGGATGGGGGAGGGGGCGGCGACACTCAGCCCTGGTTCAGCCCCACAAAATCAGTTATGTTTTGATGTGAAACTTGACCTTGTAACTCAGCCAATCTTGGGTTGTATGGCATGGAACTTGCTGTGACTGCTTAAGGCTATATGTCTGATGCAACGGCATTGACTTACATGGCAAATCTGGCCTGCTGATCTCACTGCTTGGCCCCCTCATTGCTGCTTGCAGCTATATTTGGGGGCCAAGCAGCGAAGCTGCGAAGGCACCCATTGTGTTTCTATGTTTTCTTATTGGGGGCCAAGCAGCGAAGCTGCGAAGGCACCCATTGTGTTTGTTAGTTTTCTTATTATTATTATTACGCTTCCGTCATTGAAGTCAATGGCAGCCCATAGAACCGTCTGGTGAAAAGTTGTGAAATTTGGCACACTGATTAGGGACAGTCCCATGATTATTGTCACCAAGTTTCATGATGGCACCTCAAGCACTCTAGCGCCACCAACAGGACAAAGTTAGACGTGCATTCACATACGTAACTTTTGACGCGTATGGCCGATTGTCAAAAATGAGGTATCGTTGGAATCCTTGGACCAAGCCGAGTTCAACGCACCCTATGACGTCATTTTCCGCCATGATGGATTTTCTGCCATATTGGATTTTAGTGAAAGTGAAACTAATCTTTCACAGGTCACAAATTTTGTCCGATCGTCACCAAAATTGACACATATGATCTTCAGACCATGCCTCATTAATGCATTGCTTTTTGTCTTCGGAACTAAAACCGTTTGCTCGTAACAGCCAATCGAAATTTGCGGCGAAGCTGCCAAACAGGAAGTGAGCTCATATCTCAGCAACCCATTCATCTATCATAACCAAACTTAGTATATGGACTCAGGACCCCATCAGGGGGAAGCTCAAGAAATTTGGTGACCTTTGACCTCTAGGGGGCGCTGTAATTAAGAAACATGCCTTTTGGCCTGTAGCTGCTGTTGTGCTTAGATTTAAAACGCACTAGTGGTGTCTGATAATACTGTTGGAGGTCCTTAGGCCGACACAAGCCAACTTGTGATGTCATCGTATTTTATTCGGCCGCCATATTGAATTTAATCAAAAACACGTACAAGTTTTCGCAGGTCACAAATTCCATCTGTTCTTCACCAAAATTGGTAGAGACCATCTTCAGACCATGCCTGATGAGTGCATTGCTTTCTGGAACAATTGACAGAAGCATTGACCTGTACCAGCCAATCGAAATTTGCGGCGAAGCCGCCAAACAGGAAGTGATTTCATATCTCAGAAACGCTTTCATGTATCAAAACCAAATTTAGTACATGTACCTCAGACCCCATCGGGAGGACGCTCAAGAAATTTGGTGACATTTGACCTCTAGGGGGCACCGTAATTGACAAAAATGCATTTTGGCCAGTAGTTGCTGATGCGCATTATTTTGCAATGGAAGTCAATGGCAGCCCATAGAACCATCTGGTAAAAAGTTATACAATTTTGCACACTAATTGGGGACAGTCCAATAATTCATTTCACCAAGTTTCATGCCGGCACCTCAAGCGCTCTAGCGCCACCAACAGGCCAAAGTTGGACTTGTGTTTACGGACGTAACTTTTGACCTGTTGACCCGAATGGCAAAATGAGGTATCATTGGAATCCTTGGGCCAAGCCGAGTTCAACACACCCTATGACGTCAATTGTTGACCCCTATGTTTAAATCACAGCAAGTGTGATCATATCTCAGTCAATCTTTTATTTTTGATGTGAAACTGATGACAGCGAGTTCCATCCAGTTAATTCTAATGCGTGCGTGCAAGGGTGGGGCGGGGTGGGATGGGCAGGGGCGGTTGCGGCGGTGGGCTGGCTGGGGGAGGGGGCGGCGATACTCAGCCCTGGTTCAGCCCCACAAAATCAGTTATGTTTTGATGTGAAACTTGACCTTGTAACTCAGCCAATCTTGGGTTGTATGGCATGGAACTTGCTGTGACTGCTTAAGGCTATATGTCTGATGCAACAACATTGACTTACATGCAAATCTGGCCTGCTGATCTATCTGCTTGGCCCCCTCATTGCTGCTTGCAGCTATATTTATTATTATTATTATTATTCCGCCATTGAAGTCAATGGCAGCCCATAGAACCGTCTGGTGAAAAGTTGTGAAATTTGGCACACTGATTAGGGATAGTGCCATAATTAATTTCACCAAGTTTCATACCGGCACCTTGAGCGCTCTAGCGCCACCAACAGGCCAAAGTTGGACTTGCGTTCACGCACGTAACTTCTGACCTGTTGACCCGATTGTCAAAAATGAGGTATCGTTGGAATCCTTGGACCAAGCCGAGTTCAACGCACCCTATGACGTCATTTTCCGCCATGATGGATTTTCCGCCATATTGGATTTTAGTGAAAGTGAAACTAAAACTTCACAGGTCACAAATTTTGTCCGATCGTCACCAAACTTGACACACATGCTCTTCAGACCAAGCCGCACAAAAGTTATTCTTTTTCGTCTTCGGAACTAAAACCGTTCGCGCGTAACAGCCAATCGAAATTTGCGGCGAAGCCGCCAAACAGGAAGTGAGCTCATATCTCAGCAACCCATTGATCTATCATAACCAAACTAAGTCCATGGACTCAGGACCCAATCAGGGGGACACTCAAGAAATTTGGTGACCTTTGACCTCTAGGGGGCGCTGTAATTAAGAAACATGCCTTTTGGCCTGTAGCTGCTGTTGTGCTTAGAATTGAAACCCACTAGTGGTGTCTGGTACTACTGTTGAAGGTCCTTAGGCCGACCCAAGCCAACTTGTGATGTCATCGTAATTGATTCGGCCGCCATATTGGATTTAATCAAAAACACGTACACGTTTTTGCAGGTCACAAATTTCAGCGGATCCTCACCAAAATTGGCAGAGACCATCTACAGACCATGCCTGATGAGTGCATTGCTTTCTGGAACAATTGACAGAGGCATTGGCCTGTACCAGCCAATCAAAATTTGCGGCGAAGCCGCCAAACAGGAAGTGATGTCATATCTCAGCAACGCTTTCATGTATCAAAACCAAACTTAGTACATGTACCTCAGACCACATCGGGAGGATGCTCAAGAAATTTGGTGACATTTGACCTCTAGGGGGCTCCGTAATTGACAAAAATGCATTTTGGTCAGTAGTTGCTGATGCGCATTATTTTGCAATGGAAGTCAATGGCAGCCCATAGAACCGTCTGGTAAAAAGTTATACAATTTTGCACACTAATTGGGGACAGTCCAATAATTCATTTCACCAAGTTTCATGCCGGCACCTCAAGCGCTCTAGCGCCACCAACAGGCCAAAGTTGGACTTGTGTTTACGGACTTAACTTTTGACCTGTTGACCCGAATGGCAAAATGAGGTATCATTGGAATCCTTGGGCCAAGCCGAGTTCAACACACCCTATGACGTCAATTGTTGACCTCTATGTTTAAATCACAGCAAGTGTGATCATATCTCAGTCAATCTTTTATTTTTGATGTGAAACTGATGACAGCAAGTTCCATCTAGTTCATTCTAATGTGTGCGTGCAAGGGTGGGACGGGGTGGGATGGACAGGGGCGGTTGCGGCGGTGGGCTGGCTGGGGGAGGGGGCGGCGACACTCAGCCCTGGTTCAGCCCCACAAAATCAGTTATGTTTTGATGTGAAACTTGACCTTGTAACTCAGCCAATCTTGGGTTGTATGGCATGGAACTTGCTGTGACTGCTTAAGGCTATATGTCTGATGCAACGGCATTGACTTACATGGCAAATCTGGCCTGCTGATCTCACTGCTTGGCCCCCTCATTGCTGCTTGCAGCTATATTTGGGGGCCAAGCAGCGAAGCTGCGAGGCAACCATTGTGTTTCTATTTGTTCTTATTATTATTATTGGGGGCCAAGCAGCGAAGCTGCGAGGACCTCATTGTGTTTCTATGTTTTCTTCCCTATTATTATTATTATTCCGCCATGGAAGTCTATGGCAGCCCATAGAACCGTCTGGTGAAAAGTTTTGAAATTTGGCACACTGATTAGGGACAGTCCCATGATTAATGTCACCAAGTTTCATGATGGCACCTAGAGCACTCTAGCGCCACCAATAGGCCAAAGTTGGACGTGCGTTCATGCACGTAACTTTTGACCTGTATGGCCGATTGTCAAAAATGAGGTATCGATGGAATCCTTGGACCAAGCCGAGTTCAATGCACCCTATGACGTCATTTTCCGCCATGATGGATTTTCCGCCATATTGGATTTTAGTGAAAGTGAAACTAAAACTTCACAGGTCACAAATTTTGTCCGATCGTCACCAAACTTGACACACATGCTCTTCAGACCAAGCCGCACAAAAGTTATTCCTTTTCGTCTTCAGAACTAAAACCGTTCGCGCGTAACAGCCAATCGAAATTTGCGGCGAAGCCGCCAAACAGGAAGTGAGCTCATATCTCAGCAACCCATTCATCTATCATAACCAAACTTAGTCCATGGACTCAGGACCCAATCAGGGGGATGCTCAAGAAATCTGGTGACCTTTGACCTCTAGGGGGCGCTGTAATTAAGAAACATGCCTTTTGGCCTGTAGCAGCAGTTGTGCTTAGAATTAAAACCCATTAGTGGTGTCTGGTACTACTGTTGAAGGTCCTTAGGCCGACCCAAGCCAACTTGTGATGTCATCGTAATTGATTCGGCCGCCATATTGGATTAAATCAAAAACACAAAAAAGTTTTGGCAGGTCACAAATTTCATCTGTTCCTCACCAAAATTGGCAGAGACCATCTTCAGACCATGCCTGATGAGTGCATTGCTTTCTGGAACAATTGACAGAAGCTTTGGCCTGTACCAGCCAATCAAAATATGCGGCGAAGCCGCCAAACAGGAAGTGATTTCATATCTCAGGAACGCTTTCATGTATCAAAACCAAATTTAGTACATGTACCTCAGACCCCATCGGGAGGACGCTCAAGAAATTTGGTGACATTTGACCTCTAGGGGGCACCGTAATTGACAAAAATGCATTTTGGCCAGTAGTTGCTGATGCACATTATTTTGCAATGGAAGTCAATGGCAGCCCATAGAACCGGCTGGTAAAAAGTTATACAATTTTGCACACTAATTGGGGACAGTCCAATAATTCATTTCACCAAGTTTCATGCCGGCACCTCAAGCGCTCTAGCGCCACCAACAGGCCAAAGTTGGACTTGTGTTTACGGACGTAACTTTTGACCTGTTGACCCGAATGGCAAAATGAGGTATCATTGGAATCCTTGGGCCAAGCCGAGTTCAACACACCCTATGACGTCAATTGTTGACCTCTATGTTTAAATCACGGCAAGTGTGATCATATCTCAGTCAATCTTTTATTTTTGATGTGAAACTGATGACAGCGAGTTCCATCCAGTTAATTCTAATGCGTGCGTGCAAGGGTGGGGCGGGATGGGCAGGGGCGGTTGTGGCGGTGGGCTGGCTGGGGGAGGGGGCGGCGACACTCAGCCCTGGTTCAGCCCCACAAAATCAGTTATGTTTTGATGTGAAACTTGACCTTGTAACTCAGCCAATCTTGGGTTGTATGGCATGGAACTTGCTGTGACTGCTTAAGGCTATATGTCTGATGCAACGGCATTGACTTACATGGCAAATCTGGCCTGCTGATTTCACTGCTTGGCCCCCTCATTGCTGCTTGCAGCTATATTTGGGGGCCAAGCAGCGAAGCTGCGAAGGCACCCATTGTGTTTCTATTTGTTCTTATTGGGGGCCAAGCAGCGAAGCTGCGAGGCAACCATTGTGTTTCTATTTGGGGGCCAAGCAGCGAAGCTGCGAAGGCACCCATTGTGTTTCTATTTGTTCTTATTATTATTATTATTCCGCCATTGAAGTCAATGGCAGCCCATAGAACCGTCTGGTGAAAAGTTGTGAAATTTGGCACACTGATTAGGGACAGTCCCATGTTTAATGTCACCAAGTTTCATGATGGCACCTCAAGCGCTCTAGCGCCACCAACAGGCCAAAGTTGGATGTGTGTTCATGCACGTAACTTTTGACCCGTATGGCCGATTGTCAAAAATGAGGTATCGTTGGAATGCTTGGATGAAGCCGAGTTCAACGCACCCTATGACGTCATTTTCCGCCATGATGGATTTTCCGCCATATTGGATTTTAGTGAAAGTGAAACTAATTCTTCACAGGTCACAAATTTTGTCCAATCAACACCAAACTTCACAGATATCATCTACAGACCATGCCTCATTAATGCATTGCTTTTTGTCTTCGGAACTAAAACCGTTCGCGCGTAACAGCCAATCGAAATTTGCGGCGAAGCCGCCAAACAGGAAGTGAGCTCATATCTCAGCAACCCATTGATCTATCATAACCAAACTTATTCCATGGACTCAGGACCCAATCAGGGGGATGCTCAAGAAATCTGGTGACCTTTGACCTCTAGGGGGCGCTGTAATTAAGAAACATGCCTTTTGGCCTGTAGCAGCAGTTGTGCTTAGAATTGAAACCCACTAGTGGTGTCTGGTACTACTGTTGGAGGTCCTTAGGCCGACCCAAGCAAACTTGTGATATCATCGTAATTGATTCGGCCGCCATATTGGATTAAATAAAAAACACAAAAAAGTTTTGGCAGGTCACAAATTTCATCTGTTCCTCACCAAAATTGGCAGAGACCATCTTCAGACCATGCCTGATGAGTGCATTGCGTTCTGGAACAATTGACAGAAGCTTTGGCCTGTACCAGCCAATCAAAATTTGCGGCGAAGACGCCAAACAGGAAGTGATTTCATATCTCAGCAACGCTTTCATGTATCAAAACCAAACTTAGTACATGTACCTCAGACCACATCGGGAGGACGCTCAAGAAATTTGGTGACATTTGACCTCTAGGGGGCTCCGTAATTGACAAAAATGCATTTTGGCCAGTAGTTGCTGATGTGCATTATTTTGCAATGGAAGTCAATGGCAGCCCATAGAACCGTCTGGTGAAAAGTTGTGAAGTTTGGCACACTGATTAGGGACAGTCCCATGATTAATGTCACCAAGTTTCATGATGGCACCTAGAGCACTCTAGCGCCACCAACAGGCCAAAGTTGGACGTGCGTTCACGCACGTAACTTTTGACCCGTATGGCCGATTGTCAAAAATGAGGTATCGTTGGAATCCTTGGACCAAGCCGAGTTCAAAGCACCCTATGACGTTATTTTCCGCCATGATGGATTTTCCGCCATTTTGGATTTAATCAAAAACACTAAAAAGTTTTCACAGGTCACAAATTTTGTCTAATCGACACCAAACCTGACACACATGATCTTCAGAACAAGCCTCACAAAAGATACTCCTTTTCATCTTCGGAACTAAAACCGTTTACCCGTAACAGCCAATCAAATTTGTGGCGAAGCCGCCAAACAGGAAGTGAGCTCATATCTCAGCAACCAATTAATCTATCATAACCAAACTTTGTACGTGGACTCAGGACCCAATCAGGGAGACGCTCAAGAAATCTGTTGACCTTTGACCTCTAGGGGGCGCTGTAATTTAGAAACATGCCTTTTGGCCTGTAGCTGCTGTTGTGCTAAGAATTAAAACACACTAGTGGTGTCTGGTAATACTGTTGGAGGTCCTTAGGCCGACCCAAGCCAACTTGTGATGTCATCGTAATTGATTCGGCCGCCATATTGGATTTAATCAAAAACACGTACAAGTTTTTGCAAGTCACAAATTTTAGCGGATCCTCACCAAAATTGACAGAGACCATCTTCAACCCATGCCTTATCAGTGCATTGCTTTCTGGAACAATTGACCGAAGCATTCGGCTGTAACAGCTAATCAAAATTTGCGGCGAAGCCGCCAAACAGGAAGTGAGCTCATATCTCAGCAACCCTGCCATGTATCATAACCAAACTTACTACAAAGGTTCAGGACCCCATTAGGAGGAAGCTCAAAACATGTGTTGACCTTTGACCTGTAGGGGGTGCTGCAATTAGCAATATTGCATTTTGATCTGTAGTTGCGATGTGTTTTATCGATCATTTATTTTTGGATGTGAAACAGATGACAACATATTCCATCCAGTTCATTCTAATGCGTGCGTGGTAGGGCAGGGCGGGACGGGACGGGGTGGGACGGGCAGGGGTGATTAGGTGGGGGGGCTGGCTGGCGGAGGCGGTGGCAATACTCAGCCCTGTTTCAGCCCTACAAAATCAGTTATGTTTGATGTGACACTTGTTGAAAGTGTTGATCGCGACTGTCTGCTGAGTTCTATCTTGTCGCCGTGGCTACTCCGGCCTATACTGCTTGGCCCCCTCATTGCTGCTTGCAGCTATATTTGTTCTTATTATTGGGGGCCAAGCAGCGAAGCTGCGAAGGCACCCATTGTGTTTCTATGATTTCTTATTATTATTATTTAACATCTTTCCTCTGCCATTGAAGTCTATGGCAGCCCATAGAACCGTCTGGTAAAAAGTTGTGAAATTTGGCACACTGATTGGGGATAGTACATTGATTAATTTCACCAAGTTTCATGTCGGCACCTCGAGGGCTCTAGCGCCACCAACAGGCCAAATTTTGACGTGCGTTCATGCACGTAACTTTTGACCTGTTGACCCGATTTTGAAAAATGAGGTATCGTTGGAATCCTTGGACCAAGCCGAGTTCAACGCACCCTATGACGTCATTTTCCGCCATGATGGATTTTCCGCCATATTGGATTTTAGTGAAAGTGAAACTAAAACTTCACAGGTCACAAATTTTGTCCGATCGTCACCAAACTTGACACACATGCTCTTCAGACCAAGCCGCACAAAAGTTATCACTTTTCGTCTTCGGAACTCAAACCGTTTGACCGTAACAGCCAATCGAAATATGCGGCGAAGCCGCCAAACAGGAAGTGAGCTCATATCTCAGCAACCCATTCATCTATCATAACCAAACTTAGTACATGGACTCAGGACCCAATCAGGGGGACGCTCAAAAAATCTGGTGACCTTTGACCTCTAGGGGGCGCTGTAATTAAGAAACATGCCTTTTGGCCTGTAGCTGCTGTTTTGCTTAGAATTAAAATGCACTAGTGGTGTCTGGTAATACTGTTGGAGGTCCTTAGGCCGACCCAAGCCGACTTGTGATGTCATCGTAATTGATTCGGCCGCCATATTGGATTTAATCAAAAACACGTACACGTTTTTGCAGGTCACAAATTTCAGCGGATCCTCACCAAAATTGGCAGAGACCATCAACAGACCATGCCTGATGAGTGCATTGCTTTCTGGAACAATTGACAGAAGCATTGACCTGTACCAGCCAATCGAAATTTGCGGCGAAGCCACCAAACAGGAAGTGATTTCATATCTCAGCAACGCTTTCATGTATCAAAACCAAATTTAGTACATGTACCTCAGACCCCATCGGGAGGACGCTCAAGAAATTTGGTGACATTTGACCTCTAGGGGGCACCGTAATTGACAAAAATGCATTTTGGCCAGTAGTTGCTGATGCGCATTATTTTGCAATAGAAGTCAATGGCAGCCCATAGAACCGTCTGGTAAAAAGTTATAAAATGTTGCACACTAATTGGGGACAGTCCAATAATTCATTTCACCAAGTTTCATACCGGCACCTTGAGCGCTCTAGCGCCACCAACAGGCCAAATTTGGACTTGCGTTCACGCACGTAACTTCTGACCTGTTGACCCGATTGTCAAAAATGAGGTATCGTTGGAATCCTTGGACCAAGCCGAGTTCAACGCACCCTATGACGTCATTTTCCGCCATGATGGATTTTCCGCCATATTGGATTTTAGTGAAAGTGAAACTAAAACTTCACAGGTCACAAATTTTGTCCGATCGTCACCAAACTTGACACACATGCTCTTCAGACCAAGCCGCACAAAAGTTATTCCTTTTCGTCTTCGGAACTAAAACCGTTCGCGCGTAACAGCCAATCGAAATTTGCGGCGAAGCCGCCAAACAGGAAGTGAGCTCATATCTCAGCAACCCATTCATCTATCATAACCAAACTTAGTCCATGGACTCAGGACCGAATCCGGGGGACACTCAAGAAATCTGGTGACCTTTGACCTCTAGGGGGCGCTGTAATTAAGAAACATGCCTTTTGGCCTGTTGCAGCAGTTGTGCTTAGAATTAAAACCCATTAGTGGTGTCTGGTACTACTGTTGAAGGTCCTTAGGCCGACCCAAGCCAACTTGTGATGTCATCGTAATTGATTCGGCCGCCATATTGGATTTAATCAAAAACACGTACGAATTTTCGCAGGTCACAAATTTCAGCGGATCCTCACCAAAATTGGCAGAGAACATCTTCAGACCATGCCTTATCAGTGCATCACTTTTTGGAACGATTGACAGTAGCATTCGGCTGTAACAGCCAATCGAAATTAGTGGCGAAGCCGCCAAACAGGAAGTGAGCTCATATCTCACCAACCCTGCCATGTATCATCACCAAACTTACTACATATATTCATGACCCCATTAGGAGGACGCTCAAAAAATTTGGTGACCTTTGACCTGTAGGGGGTGCTGCAATTAGCAATATTGCATTTTGATCTGTAGTTGCTGATGAGTTTTATCAATCTTTTTTATTTTTTGATGTGAAACTGATGACAACATGTTCCATCCAGTTAATTCTAATGCGTGCGTGCAAGGGCAGGGCACGGCAGGACGGGGTGGGACGGGCTGGGGTGATTAGGTGGGGGGGCTGGCTGGCGGAGGCGGTGCCAATACTCAGCTCTGTTTCAGCCCTTCAAAATCAGTTATGTTTAATGTTACACTTGTTGAAAGTGTTGATCGCGAGTGTCTGCTGAGTTCTATCTTGTCGCCGTCGCTACTCCGGCCTATTCTGCTTGGCCCCCTCATTGCTGCTTGCAGCTATATTTGGGGGCCAAGCAGCGAAGCTGCGAAGCACCCATTGTGTTTCTATGATTTCTTATTATTATTATTTAACATCTTTCTTCCGCCATGGGAGTCTATGGCAGCCCATAGAACCGTCTGGTAAAAAGTTGTGAAATTTGGCACATTGATTGGGGACAGGCCAAAAATTAATTGCACCAAGTTTCATGCCGGCACCTCCAGCGCTCTAGCGCCACCAACAGGCCAAAGTTGGACGTGCGTTCACGCACGTAACTTTTGACCTGTTGATCCGATTTTGAAAAATGAGGTACCGTTGGAATCCTTGGACCAAGCCGAGTTCAACGCACCCAATGACGTCATTTTCCGCCATGATGGATTTTCCGCCATATTGGATTTAAGTGAAAGTGAAACTAATTTTTCACAGGTCACAAATTTTGTCCGATCGTCACCAAACTTGACATACATGATCTTCAGACCAAGCCTCACAAAAGTTGTGGTGTTTTGTCTCCGGAACTATGACCGTTCACCCGTAATATCCAATCGAAATTTGCGGCGAAGCCGCCAAACAGGAAGTGAGCTCATATCTCAGCAACCCATTGATCTATCATAACCAAACTTAGTCCATGGACTCGGGATCCAATCAGGGGGACGCTCAACGAATTTGGTGACCTTTGACCTCTAGGGGGCGCTGTAATTAAGAAACATGCCTTTTGGCCTGTAGCAGTAGTTGTGCTTAGAATTGAAACCCACTAGTGGTGTCTGCTACTACTGTTGAAGGTCCTTAGGCCGACCCAAGCCAACTTGTGATGTCATCGAAATTGATTCGGCCGCCATATTGAATTTAATCAAAAACACGTACAAGTTTTCGCAGGTCACAAATTTCATCTGTTCTTCACCAAAATTGGCAGAGACCATCTTCAGACCATGCCTGATGAGTGCATTGCTTTCTGGAACAATTGACAGAAGCTTTGGCCTGTACCAGCCAATCAAAATTTGCGGCGAAGCCGCCAAACAGGAAGTGATTTCATATCTCAGCAACGCTTTCATGTATCAAAACCAAACTTAGTACATGTACCTCAGACCACATCGGGAGGACGCTCAAGAAATTTGGTGACATTTGACCTCTAGGGGGCTCCGTAATGGACAAAAATGCATTTTGGCCAGTAGTTGCTGATGCGCATTATTTTGCAATGGAAGTCAATGGCAGCCCATAGAACCGTCTGGTGAAAAGTTGTGAAATTTGGCACACTGATAAGGGACAGTCCCATGATTAATGTCACCAAGTTTCATGCCGGCACCTCAAGCGCTCTAGCGCCACCAACAGGCCAAAGTTGGACTTGTGTTCACGGACGTAACTTTTGACCTGTTGACCCGAATGGCAAAATGAGGTATCATTGGAATCCTTGGGCCAAGCCGAGTTCACACCCCCACACACCCTATGACGTCAATTTTTGACCTCTGTGTTTAAATCACAGCAAGTGTGATCATATCTCAGTCAATCTTTTATTTTTGATGGGAAACTGATGACAGCGAGTTCCATCTAGTTCATTCTAATGTGTGCGTGCAAGGGTGGGACGGGGTGGGATGGGCAGGGGCGGTTGCGGCGGTGGGCTGGCTGGGGGAGGGGGCGGCGACACTCAGCCCTGGTTCAGCCCCACAAAATCAGTTATGTTTTGATGTGAAACTTGACCTTGTAACTCAGCCAATCTTGGGTTGTATGGCATGGAACTTGCTGTGACTGCTTCAGGCTATATGTCTGATGCAACGGCATTGATTTACATGGTTAATCTGGCCTGCTGATCTCACTGCTTGGCCCCCTCATTGCTGCTTGCAGCTATATTTATTATTATTATTATTCCGCCATTGAAGTCAATGGCAGCCCATAGAACCGTCTGGTGAAAAGTTGTGAAATTTGGCACACTGATTAGGGATAGTCCCATAATTAATTTCACCAAGTTTCATACCGGCACCTTGAGCGCTCTAGCGCCACCAACAGGCCAAAGTTGGACTTGCGTTCACGCACGTAACTTCTGACCTGTTGACCCGATTGTCAAAAATGAGGTATCGTTGGAATCCTTGGACCAAGCCGAGTTCAACGCACCCTATGACGTCATTTTCCGCCATGATGGATTTTCCGCCATATTGGATTTTAGTGAAAGTGAAACTAAAACTTCACAGGTCACAAATTTTGTCCGATCGTCACCAAACTTGACACACATGCTCTTCAGACCAAGCCGCACAAAAGTTATTCTTTTTCGTCTTCGGAACTAAAACCGTTCGCGCGTAACAGCCAATCGAAATTTGCGGCGAAGCCGCCAAACAGGAAGTGAGCTCATATCTCAGCAACCCATTCATCTATCATAACCAAACTTAGTCCATGGACTCAGGACCCAATCAGGGGGACGCTCAAGAAATTTGGTGACCTTTGACCTCTAGGGGGCGCTGTAATTAAGAAACATGCTTTTTGGCCTGTAGCTGCAGTTGTGCTTAGAATTAAAACGCACTAGTGGTGTCTGGTAATACTGTTGGAGGTCCTTAGGCCGACCCAAGCCAACTTGTGATGTCATCGTAATTGATTCGGCCGCCATATTGAATTTAATCAAAAACACGTACAAGTTTTCGCAGGTCACAAATTTTATCTGTTCTTCACCAAAATTGGTAGAGACCATCTTCAGACCATGCCTGATGAGTGCATTGCTTTCTGGAACAATTGACAGAAGCATTGACCTGTACCAGCCAATCGAAATTTGCGGCGAAGCCGCCAAACAGGAAGTGATTTCATATCTCAGCAACGCTTTCATGTATCAAAACCAAATTTAGTACATGTACCTCGGACCCCATCGGGAGGACGCTCAAGAAATTTGGTGACATTTGACCTCTAGGGGGCACCGTAATTGACAAAAATGCATTTTGGCCAGTAGTTGCTGATGCGCATTATTTTGCAATGGAAGTCAATGGCAGCCCATAGAACCGTCTGGTGAAAAGTTGTGAAATTTGGCACACTGATAAGGGACAGTCCCATGATTAATGTCACCAAGTTTCATGATGGCACCTAGAGCACTCTAGCGCCACCAACAGGCCAAAGTTGGACGTGCGTTCACGCACGTAACTTTTGACCCGTATGGCCGATTGTCAAAAATGAGGTATCGTTGGAATCCTTGGACCAAGCCGAGTTCAACGCACCCTATGACGTCAATTTCCGCCATGATGGATTTTCCGCCATATTGGATATAATCAAAAACACATAAAAATTTTCGCAGGTCACAAATTTCAGCGGATCCTCACCAAAATTGGCAGAGACAATCTTCAGACCATGCCTTATCAGTGCATTGCTTTCTGGAACAATTGACAGAAGCATTCGGCTGTAACAGCCAATCCAAATTAGTGGTGAAGCCGCCAAACAGGAAGTGAGCTCATATCTCACCAACCCTGCCATGTATCATCACCAAACTTACTACATATATTCATGACCCCATTAGGAGGACGCTCAAAAAATTTGGTGACCTTTGACCTGTAGGGGGTGCTGCAATTAGCAATATTGCATTTTGATCTGTAGTTGCTGATGAGTTTTATCAATCTTTTTATTTTTTGATGTGAAACTGATGACAACATGTTCCATCCAGTTAATTCTAATGCGTGCGTGCAAGGGCAGGGCAGGGCAGGACGGGGTGGGACGGGCTGGGACGGGCTGGGGTGATTAGGTGGGGGGGCTGGCTGGCGGAGGCGGTGGCAATACTCAGCTCTGTTTCAGCCCTACAAAATCAGTTATGTTTGATGTTACACTTGTTGAAAGTGTTGATCGCGAGTGTCTGCTGAGTTCTATCTTGTCGCCGTGGCTACTCCGGCCTATACTGCTTGGCCCCCTCATTGCTGCTTGCAGCTATATTTATTATTGGGGGCCAAGCAGCGAAGCTGCGAGGCAACCATTGTGTTTGTTAGTTTTCTTATTATTATTATTATTCCGCCATGGAAGTCTATGGCAGCCCATAGAACCGTCTGGCAAAAAGTTGTGAAATTTGGCACACTGATTGGAGACAGTCCAATGATTCATGTCACCAAGTTTCATGTCGGCACCTCCCGCGCTCTAGCGCCACCAACAGGCCAAAGTTGGACTTGCGTTCACGCACGTAACTTCTGACCCGTTGACCCGATTGTCAAAAATGAGGTACCGTTGGAATCCTTGGACCAAGCCGAGTTCAACGCACCCTATGACGTCATTTTCCGCCATGATGGATTTTCCGCCATTTTGGATTTCATCAAAATCACTTAAAACGTATCAGAGGTCACACATTTTGTCCGATCGACACCAAACTTCATATATATCATCTACAGACCATGCCTCATTAATGCATTGCTTTTTGTCTTCGGAACTAAAACCGTTCGCGCGTAACAGCCAATCGAAATTTGCGGCGAAGCCGCCAAACAGGAAGTGAGCTCATATCTCAGCAACCCATTGATCTATCATAACCAAACTTAGTCCATGGACTCAGGACCCAATCAGGGGGACACTCAAGAAATTTGGTGACCTTTGACCTCTAGGGGGCGCTGTAATTAAGAAACATGCCTTTTGGCCTGTAGCTGCAGTTGTGTTTAGAATTAAAATGCACTAGTGGTGTCTGTTAATACTGTTGGAGGTCCTTAGGCCGACCCAAGCCAACTTGTGATGTCATCGTAATTGATTCGGCCGCCATATTGGATTTAATCAAAAACACGTACAAGTTTTCGCAGGTCACAAATTTCATCTGTTCTTCACCAAAATTGGTAGAGACTATCTTCAGACCATGCCTGATGAGTGCATTGCTTTCTGGAACAATTGACAGAAGCATTGACCTGTACCAGCCAATCGAAATTTGCGGCGAAGCCGCCAAACAGGAAGTGATTTCATATCTCAGCAACGCTTTCATGTATCAAAACCAAATTTAGTACATGTACCTCAGACCCCATCGGGATGACGCTCAAGAAATTTGGTGACATTTGACCTCTAGGGGGCACCGTAATTGACAAAAATGCATTTTGGCCAGTAGTTGCTGATGCGCATTATTTTGCAATGGAAGTCAATGGCAGCCCATAGAACCGTCTGGTAAAAAGTTATACAATTTTGCACACTAATTGGGGACAGTCCAATAATTCATTTCACCAAGTTTCATGCCGGCACCTCAAGCGCTCTAGCGCCACCAACAGGCCAAAGTTGGACTTGTGTTTACGGACGTAACTTTTGACCTGTTGACCCGAATGGCAAAATGAGGTATCATTGGAATCCTTGGGCCAAGCCGAGGTCAACACACCCTATGACGTCAATTGTTGACCTCTATGTTTAAATCACAGCAAGTGTGATCATATCTCAGTCAATCTTTTATTTTTGATGTGAAACTGATGACAGCAAGTTCCATCTACTGTAGTTCATTCTAATGTGTGCGTGCAAGGGTGGGACTGGGTGGGATGGGCAGGGGCGGTTGCGGCGGTGGGCTGGCTGGGGGAGGGGGCGGCGACACTCAGCCCTGGTTCAGCCCCACAAAATCAGTTATGTTTTGATGTGAAACTTGACCTTGTAACTCAGCCAATCTTGGGTTGTATGGCATGGAACTTGCTGTGACTGCTTAAGGCTATATGTCTGATGCAACGGCATTGACTTACATGGTTAATCTGGCCTGCTGATCTCACTGCTTGGCCCCCTCATTGCTGCTTGCAGCTATATTTGGGGGCCAAGCAGCGAAGCTGCGAAGCCCCATTGTGTTTCTATGTTTTCTTATTATTGGGGGCCAAGCAGCGAAGCTGCGAGGCAACCCATAGTGATTCTATGTTTTCTTCCCTATTATTATTATTACGCTTCCGCCATGGGAGTCTATGGCAGCCCATAGAACCGTATGGTAAAAAGTTGTGAAATTTGGCACACCGATTGGGGACAGGCCCATGATTAATTTCACCAAGTTTCATGTCGGCTCCTCGAGGGCTCTAGCGCCACCAACAGGCCAAAGTTGGACGTGCGTTCACGCACGTAACTTTTGACCTGTTTATCCGATTTTGAAAAATGAGGTACCGTTGGAATCCTTGGACCAAGCAGAGTTCAACGCACCCTATGACGTCATTTTCCGCCATGATGGATTTTCCGCCATTTTGAATTTCATCAAAATCACTTAAAACGTATCAGAGGTCACACATTTTGTCCGATCGACACCAAACTTCATAGATATCATCTACAGACCATGCCTCATTAATGCATTGCTTTTTGTCTTCGGAACTAAAACCGTTCGCGCGTAACAGCCAATCGAAATTTGCGGCGAAGCCGCCAAACAGGAAGTGAGCTCATATCTCAGCAACCCATTGATCTATCATAACCAAACTTATTCCATGGACTCAAGACCCAATCAGGGGGACGCTCATGAAATTTGGTGACCTTTGACCTCTAGGGGGCGCTGTAATTAAGAAACATGCCTTTTGGCCTGTAGCAGCAGTTGTGCTTAGAATTAAAACCCACTAGTGGTGTCTGGTACTACTGTTGAAGGTCCTTAGGCCGACCCAAGCCAACTTGTGATGTCATCCTAATTGATTCGGCCGCCATATTGGATTAAATCAAAAACACAAAAAAGTTTTGGCAGGTCACAAATTTCATCTGTTCCTCACCAAAATTGGCAGAGACCATCTTCAGACCATGCCTGATGAGTGCATTGCTTTCTGGAACAATTGACAGAAGCTTTGGCCTGTACCAGCCAATCAAAATTTGCGGCGAAGCCGCCAAACAGGAAGTGATTTCATATCTCCGCAACGCTTTCATGTATCAAAACCAAACTTAGTACATGTACCTCAGACCACATCGGGAGGACGCTCAAGAAATTTGGTGACATTTGACCTCTAGGGGGCTCCGTAATTGACAAAAATGCATTTTGGCCAGTAGTTGCTGATGCGCATTATTTTGCAATGGAAGTCAATGGCAGCCCATAGAACCGTCTGGTAAAAAGTTATACAATTTGGCACACTAATTAGGGACAGTCCAATAATTCATTTCACCAAGTTTCATGCCGGCACCTCCAGCGCTCTAGCGCCACCAACAGGCCAAAGTTGGACGTGCGTTCACACACGTAACTTTTGACCTGTTGATCCGATTTTGAAAAATGAGGTACCGTTGGAATCCTTGGACCAAGCCGAGTTCAACGCACCCTATGACGTCATTTTCCGCCATGATGTATTTTCCGCCATTTTGGATTTCATCAAAATCACTTAAAACGTATCAGAGGTCACACATTTTGTCCGATCGACACCAAACTTCATAGATATCATCTACAGACCATGCCTCATTAATGCATTGCTTTTTGTCTTCGGAACTAAAACCGTTCGTGCGTAACAGCCAATCGAAATTTGCGGCGAAGCCGCCAAACAGGAAGTGAGCTCATATCTCAGCAACCCTGCCATGTATCATAACCAAACTTACTACATGGATTCATCACCCCAATAGGAGGACACTCAAAAACTTTGGTGATCTATGATTTGTAGGGGGTGCTGCAATTAGCAATATTGCATTTTGATCTATAGTTGCTGATGTGTTTTATCGATCTTTTATTTTTTGATGTGAAACTGATAACATGTTCCTTCCAGTTCATTCTAATGCGTGCGTGCAAGGGCGGGGCGGGGCCTGCCAGGACGGGGTGGGACGGGCAGGGGTGATTAGGTGGGGGGCTGGCTGGCGGAGGCAGTGACAATACTCAGCCCTGTTTCAGCCCTACAAAATCAAGTATGTTTTGATATTAAACTTGTTGAAAGTGTTGATGGCGGGTATCTGCTGAATTCAATCTTGTCACCGTGGCTACTCCGGCCTATACTGCTTGGCCCCCTCATTGCTGCTTGCAGCTATATTTATTATTATTATTATTACGCTTCCGTCATTGAAGTCAATGGCAGCCCATAGAACCGTCTGGTGAAAAATTCTGAAATTTGGCACACTGATTGGGGACATTCTCATGATTAATTTCACCAAGTTTCATACCGGCACCTTGAGCGCTCTAGCGCCACCAACAGGCCAAAGTTGGATGTGCGTTCACGCACGTAACTTTTGACCTGTTGATCCGATTGTCAAAAATTAGGTATCGTTGGAATCCTTGGACCAAGCCGAGTTCAACGCACCCTATGACGTCATTTTCCGCCATGATGGATTTTCCGCCATTTTGGATTTCATCAAAATGTCTTAAAACGTATCAGAGGTCACAAATTTTGTCCGATCGACACCAAACTTCACAGATATCATCTACAGACCATGCCTCATTAATGCACTGCTTTTTGTCTCCGGAACTAAAACCGATCGTGCGTAACAGCCAATCGAAATTTGCGGCGAAGCCGCCAAACAGGAAGTGAGCTCATATCTCAGCAACCCATTGATCTATCATAACCAAACTTAGTCCATGGACTCAGGACCCAATCAGGGGGACGCTCAACAAATTTGGTGACCTTTGACCTCTAGGGGGCGCTGTAATTAAGAAACATGCCTTTTGACCTGTAGCAGCAGTTGTGCTTAGAATTGAAACCCACTAGTGGTGTCTGCTACTACTGTTGAAGGTCCTTAGGCCGACCCAAGCCAACTTGTGATGTCATCGTAATTGATTCGGCCGCCATATTGGATTAAATCAAAAACACAAAAAAGTTTTGGCAGGTCACACATTTCATCTGTCGCTCACCAAAATTGGCAGAGACCATCTTCAGACCATGCCTGATGAGTGCATTGCTTTCTGGAACAATTGACAGAAGCTTTGGCCTGTACCAGCCAATCAAAATTTGCGGCGAAGCCGCCAAACAGGAAGTGATTTCATATCTCAGCAACGCTTTCATGTATCAAAACCAAACTTAGTACATGTACCTCAGACCACATCGGGAGGACGCTCAAGCAATTTGGTGACATTTGACCTCTAGGGGGCTCCGTAATTGACAAAAATGCATTTTGGCCAGTAGTTGCTGATGCGCATTATTTTGCAATGCAAGTCAATGGCAGCCCATAGAACCGTCTGGTAAAAAGTTATACAATTTTGCACACTAATTGGGGACAGTCCAATAATTCATTTCACCAAGTTTCATGCCGGCACCTCAAGCGCTCTAGCGCCACCAACAGGCCAAAGTTGGACTTGTGTTCACGGACGTAACTTTTGACCTGTTGACCCGAATGGCAAAATGAGGTATCATTGGAATCCTTGGGCCAAGCTGAGTTCAACACACCCTATGACGTCAATTCTTGACCTCTATGTTTAAATCACAGCAAGTGTGATCATATCTCAGTCAATCTTTTATTTTTGATGTGAAACTGATGACAGCAAGTTCCATCTAGTTCATTCTAATGTGTGCGTGCAAGGGTGGGAAGGGGTGGGATGGGCAGGGGCGGTTGCGGCGGTGGGCTGGCTGGGGGAGGGGGCGGCGACACTCAGCCCTGGTTCAGCCCCACAAAATCAGTTATGTTTTGATGTGAAACTTGACCTTGTAACTCAGCCAATCTTGGGTTGTATGGCATGGAACTTGCTGTGACTGCTTAAGGCTATATGTCTGATGCAACGGCATTGACTTACATGGCAAATCTGGCCTGCTGATCTCACTGCTTGGCCCCCTCATTGCTGCTTGCAGCTATATTTATTATTATTATTATTACGCTTCCGTCATTGAAGTCAATGGCAGCCCATAGAACCGTCTGGTGAAAAATTCTGAAATTTGGCACACTGATTGGGGACATTCTCATGATTAATTTCACCAAGTTTCATACCGGCACCTTGAGCGCTCTAGCGCCACCAACAGGCCAAAGTTGGATGTGCGTTCACGCACGTAACTTTTGACCTGTTGATCCGATTGTCAAAAATTAGGTATTGTTAGAATCCTTGGACCAAGCCGAGTTCAACGCACCCTATGACGTCAATTTCCGCCATGATGGATTTTCCGCCATTTTGGATTTCATCAAAATGTCTTAAAACGTATCAGAGGTCACAAATTTTGTCCGATCGACACCAAACTTCACAGATATCATCTACAGACCATGCCTCATTAATGCACTGCTTTTTGTCTCCGGAACTAAAACCGTTCGTGCGTAACAGCCAATCGAAATTTGCGGCGAAGCCACCAAACAGGAAGTGAGCTCATATCTCAGCAACCCATTGATCTATCATAACCAAACTTAGTCCATGGACTCAGGACCCAATCAGGGGGACGCTCAACAAATTTGGTGACCTTTGACCTCTAGGGGGCGCTGTAATTAAGAAACATGCCTTTTGGCCTGTAGCAGCAGTTGTGCTTAGAATTGAAACCCACTAGTGGTGTCTGCTACTACTGTTGAACGTCCTTAGGCCGACCCAAGCCAACTTGTGATGTCATCGTAATTGATTCGGCCGCCATATTGGATTAAATCAAAAACACAAAAACGTTTTGGCAGGTCACAAATTTCATCTGTTCCTCACCAAAATTGGCAGAGACCATCTTGAGACCATGCCTGATGAGTGCATTGCGTTCTGGAACAATTGACAGAAGCTTTGGCCTGTACCAGCCAATCAAAATTTGCGGCGAAGCCGCCAAACAGGAAGTGATTTCATATCTCAGCAACGCTTTCATGTATCAAAACCAAACTTAGTACATGTACCTCAGACCACATCGGGAGGACGCTTAAGAAATTTGGTGACATTTGACCTCTAGGGGGCTCCGTAATTGACAAAAATGCATTTTGGCCAGTAGTTGCTGATGCGCATTATTTTGCAATGGAAGTCAATGGCAGCCCATAGAACCGTCTGGTAAAAAGTTATACAATTTTGCACACTAATTGGGGACAGTCCAATAATTCATTTCACCAAGTTTCATGCCGGCACCTCAAGCGCTCTAGCGCCACCAACAGGCCAAAGTTGGACTTGTGTTCACGGACGTAACTTTTGACCTGTTGACCCGAATGGCAAAATGAGGGATCATTGGAATCCTTGGGCCAATCCGAGTTCACACCCCCACACACCCTATGACGTCAATTTTTGACCTCTATGTTTAAATCACAGCAAGTGTGATCATATCTCAGTCAATCTTTTATTTTTGATGTGAAACTGATGACAGCAAGTTCCATCTAGTTCATTCTAATGTGTGCGTGCAAGGGTGGGACGGGGTGGGATGGGCAGGGGCGGTTGCGGCGGTGGGCTGGCTGGGGGAGGGGGCGGCGACACTCAGCCCTGGATCAGCCCCACAAAATCAGTTATGTTTTGATGTGAAACTTGACCTTGTAACTCAGCCAATCTTGGGTTGTATGGCATGGAACTTGCTGTGACTGCTTAAGGCTATATGTCTGATGCAACGGCATTGATTTACATGGTTAATCTGGCCTGCTGATCTCACTGCTTGGCCCCCTCATTGCTGCTTGCAGCTATATTTATTATTATTATTATTCCGCCATTGAAGTCAATGGCAGCCCATAGAACCGTCTGGTGAAAAGTTGTGAAATTTGGCACACTGATTAGGGATAGTCCCATAATTAATTTCACCAAGTTTCATACCGGCACCTTGAGCGCTCTAGCGCCACCAACAGGCCAAAGTTGGACTTGCGTTCACGCACGTAACTTCTGACCTGTTGACCCGATTGTCAAAAATGAGGTATCGTTGGAATCCTTGGACCAAGCCGAGTTCAACGCACCCTATGACGTCATTTTCCGCCATGATGGATTTTCCGCCATATTGGATTTTAGTGAAAGTGAAACTAAAACTTCACAGGTCACAAATTTTGTCCGATCGTCACCAAACTAGACACACATGCTCTTCAGACCAAGCCGCACAAAAGTTATTCTTTTTCGTCTTCGGAACTAAAACCGTTCGCGCGTAACAGCCAATCGAAATTTGCGGCGAAGCCGCCAAACAGGAAGTGAGCTCATATCTCAGCAACACATTCATCTATCATAACCAAACTTAGTCCATGGACTCAGGACCCAATCAGGGGGACGCTCAAGAAATCTGGTGACCTTTGACCTCTAGGGGGCGCTGTAATTAAGAAACATGCCTTTTGGCCTGTAGCTGCTGTTGTGCTTAGAATTAAAACACACTAGTGGTGTCTGGTAATACTGTTGGAGGTCCTTAGGCCGACCCAAGACGACTTGTGATGTCATCGTAATTGATTCGGCCGCCATATTGGATTTAATCAAAAACACGTACACATTTTTGCAGGTCACAAATTTCAGCGGATCCTCACCAAAATTGGCAGAGACCATCTACAGACCATGCCTGATGAGTGCATTGCTTTCTGCAACAATTGACAGAAGCATTGACCTGTACCAGCCAATCGAAATTTGCGGCGAAGCCGCCAAACAGGAAGTGATTTCATATCTCAGCAACGCTTTCATGTATCAAAACCAAATTTAGTACATGTACCTAAGACCCCATCGGGAGGACGCTCAAGAAATTTGGTGACATTTGACCTCTAGGGGGCACCGTAATTGACAAAAATGCATTTTGGCCAGTAGTTGCTAATGCGCATTATTTTGCAATGGAAGTCAATGGCAGCCCATAGAACCGTCTGGTAAAAAGTTATAAAATTTTGCACACTAATTGGGGACAGTCCAATAATTCATTTCACCAAGTTTCATGCCGGCACCTCAAGCGCTCTAGCGCCACCAACAGGCCAAAGTTGGACTTGTGTTTACGGACGTAACTTTTGACCTGTTGACCCGAATGGCAAAATGAGGTATCATTGGAATCCTTGGGCCAAGCCGAGTTCAACACACCCTATGACGTCAATTGTTGACCTCTATGTTTAAATCACGGCAAGTGTGATCATATCTCAGTCAATCTTTTATTTTTGATGTGAAACTGATGACAGCGAGTTCCATCCAGTTAATTCTAATGCGTGCGTGCAAGGGTGGGGCGGGGTGGGATGGGCAGGGGCGGTTGCGGCGGTGGGCTGGCTGGGGGAGGGGGCGGCGACACTCAGCCCTGGTTCAGCCCCACAAAATCAGTTATGTTTTGATGTGAAACTTGACCTTGTAAGTCAGCCAATCTTGGGTTGTATGGCATGGAACTTGCTGTGACTGCTTAAGGCTATATGTCTGATGCAACAGCATTAACTTACATGGCAAATCTGGCCTGCTGATCTCTCTGCTTGGCCCCCTCATTGCTGCTTGCAGCTATATTTATTGGGGGCCAAGCAGCGAAGCTGCGAGGCAACCCATAGTGATTCTATGTTTTCTTCCCTATTATTATTATTACGCTTCCGCCATTGAAGTCTATGGCAGCCTATAGAACCGACTGGTGAAAAGTTGTGAAATTTGGCACACTGATTGGGGACAGGCCAATAATTAATTGCACCAAGTTTCATGCCAACACCTCCAGCACTCTAGCGCCACCAACAGGCCAAAGTTGGACGTGCGTTCACGCACGTAACTTTTGACCTGTTGATCCGATTTTGAAAAATGAGGTACCGTTGGAATCCTTGCATCAAGCCGAGTTCAACGCACCCTATGACGTCATTTTCCGCCATGATGGATTTTCCGCCATTTTGGATTTCATCAAAATCACTTAAAACGTATCAGAGGTCACACATTTTGTCCGATCGACACCAAACTTCATAGATATCATCTACAGACCATGCCTCATGAATGCATTGCTTTTTGTCTTCGGAACTAAAACCGTTCGCGCGTAACAGCCAATCGAAATTTGCGGCGAAGCCGCCAAACAGGAAGTGAGCTCATATCTCAGCAACCCATTCATCTATCATAACCAAACTTAGTACATGGACTCAGGACCCAATCAGGGGGACGCTCAAGAAATCTGGTGACCTTTGACCTCTAGGGGGCGCTGTAATTAAGAAACATGCCTTTTGGCCTGTAGCAGCAGTTGTGCTTAGAATTAAAACGCACTAGTGGTGTCTGGTACTACTGTTGATGGTCCTTAGGAAGACCCAGGCCAACTTGTGATGTCATCGTAATTGATTCGGCCGCCATATTGGATTTAATCAAAAACACGAACAAGTTTTCACAGTTCACATATTTCATCTGATTTTCACCAAAATTGGCACAGACCATCCTCAGACCATGCCTTATGACTGCCTAATTTTCTGGAATTATTGATAGAAGCATTGGCCCGTAACGGGCAATCGAAATTTGCGGTGAAGCCGCCAAACAGGAAGTGAGCTCATATCTCAGCAACGCTTTCATATATCAAAACCAAACGTAGTACATGCACCTTTGAGCCCATCGGGAGGACACTCAAGAAATCTGGTGACCTTTGACCTCTAGGGGGCTCTGTAATTGACAAAAATGCATTTTGGCCAGTAGTTGCTAATGTGCATAATTCTGTAATGGAAGTCAATGGCAGCCCATAGAACCGTCTGGTAAAAAGTTCTGAAATTTGGCACACTTATTGGGGACAGTCCAATGATTAATTTCACCAAGTTTCCTGTCGGCACCTCGAACCCTCTAGCGCCACCAACAGGCCAAAGTTGTATGTGCGTTCACGCACGTAACTTTTGACCCGTTTGCCCGATTGTCAAAAATGAGGTATCGTTGGAATCCTTGGACCAGGCCGAGTTCAACGCACCCTATGACGTCAATTTCCGCCATAATGGATTTTCCGCCATTTTGGATTTTGTCAAAATCACTTAAAACGTATCAGAGGTCACAAATTTTGTCCGATCGACACCAATCTTCACAGATATCGTCTACAGAACATGCCTCATTAATGCATTGCTTTTTGTCTTCGGAACTAAAACCGTTCGCGCGTAACAGCCAATTGAAATTTGCGGCGAAGCCGCCAAACAGGAAGTGAGCTCATATCTCAGCAACCCATTGATCTATCATAACCAAACTTAGTACATGGACTCAGGACCCAATCAGGGGGACGCTCAAGAAATCTGGTGACCTTTGACCTCTAGGGGGCGCTGTAATTAAGAAACATGCCTTTTGGCCTGTAGCTGCTGTTGTGCTTAGAATTAAAATGCACTAGTGGTTTCAGGTAATACTGTTGGACGTCCTTAGGCCAACCCAGGCCAACTTGTGATGTCATCATAATTGATTCGGCCGCCATATTGGATTTAATCAAAAACATCAAAAAGTTTTCACAAGTCACAAATTTCATCTGATCTTCACCAAAATTGGCACAGACCATCTTCAGACCATAACCTATCAATATGTTGCTTTCTGGAACAATTGACAAAAGCATTCTTCCGTAACAGCCAATCAAAAATGATGGCGAAGCCGCCAAACAGGAAGTGAGCTCATATCTCAGCAACCCTGCCATGTATCATAACCAAACTTACTACATTCATGACCCCATTAGGAGGACTCTCACAAATGTTGGTGACCTTTGACCTGTAGGGGGTGCTGCAATTAGCAATATTGCATTTTGATCTGTAGTTGCTGATGTGTTTTATCAATCTTTTATTTTTTGATGTGAAACTGATGACAACATGTTCCATCCAGTTAATTCTAATGCGTGCGTGCAAGGGCAGGGCAGGGCAGGACGGGGTGGGACGGGCTGGGGTAATTAGGTGGGGGGGGCTGGTTGGCGGAGGAGGTGGCAATACTCAGCCCTGTTTCAGCCCTGTTGATCCCGGGTGTCTGCTGAGTTCTATCTTGTCACCGTGGCTACTCCGAATTGACAGTAGCATTGGCTGTAACAGCCAATCGAAACTTGCGGCAAAGCCGCCAAACAGGAAGTGAGCTCATATCTCAGAAACCCTTGCATGTATCAAAGCCAAATTGGTGCATGGACTCAGGACCCAATCAGGGGGACGCTCAAGAAATCTAGTGACCTTTGACCTCTAGGGGGCGCTGTAATTAAGAAACATGCCTTTTGGCCTGTAGCTGCAGTTGTGCTTAGAATTAAAACGCACTAGTGGTGTCTGGTAATACTGTTGGAGGTCCTTAGGCCGACCCAAGCCAACTTGTGATGTCATCGTAATTGATTCGGTCGCCATATTGGAATTAATCAAAAACACGTTTTCACAGTTCACAAATTTCATCTGATTTTCAACAAAATTGGCACAGACCATCCTCAGACCATGCCTTACCACTGCCTAATTTTCTGCAATTATTGACAAAAGCATTCGCCCGTAACAGCCAATCGAAATCGGTGGCGAAGCCGCCAAACAGGAAGTGAGCTCATATCTCAGCAACCCTTTCATGTATCATATCCAAACTTAGTAGATAGACTCATGGTCCCATTAGGGAAATGCTCAAAAAATGTGGTGACCTTTGACCACTAGGGGGCATTGCAATTAGCAAAATTGTATTTTGGCCTGTAGCTGCAATGTGTATTATTCCGCCATGGCAGCCCATAGGACCGTCTTGTACAAAGTTGTAAAATTTGGCACACTGTTTGGGCATAGCTCCATAATTAATTTCACCAAGTTTTATGTTGACACCTTGAGCGCTCTAGCGCCACCATCAGGTCAAAGTTGGACACGCTTTCACACACTTAACCTTTGACCCATCCTTTCTGCCATATTCGATTTTAGCAGAAGTGAAACTAAACTGTCCCAGGTCACACATTTGAAGCATTTGACCATTGAAATCAGCGGTAAAGCCGCCAAACAGTAAGTGAGCTCATATCTCTGCAACACTTTAATGCATCAATACCAAACTTACTACGCAAACTCAGGATCCCATTTTGAGGTGGCACACGACCTTTGACCTCAAGGGTGCGCTACAAGTAGCAAAAATACACAAATACATTTTGGCTTGTAATTGTTGATGTGTTTGTATTTAAAACTCACTAACTGTGTAATAATATTGAACAATTTATTTTGGCCAACACGTGCCAATGTTTGACGTCAGTGTCATTTGTATTCATAACAGTTCATGTATAAGGATGTAAAACTTTTAAGTTTAAGTTTTAAGTTCATTCATTTAATAAAAGTCACTGAATAATCAAAGTCTTTTTTTACTAAAGAAAGATAAGGCACAAAGTATGTGTACTTTATTAAAAACACTTTCATTATAGCATAGCTAGTGGTATGTAATTAAATCCTTCACATTTAGCTTAGTTAATCTCTAAGTGTGGTTAGTCGGTTACATTTCAGGCTATTTATGGACTGAAAGTCATTATTGCAGTCATTGATAATCTGCTACAACTCTGGTAGAAAGAACAATCTTTAAACATTCATAATATTTCTCATGTGATTCTCATGACACGTTTTCTACTCAATTGCATAAGATATAAACATATTAACACATTTCCAGAATTATTCTGGTTTATAATAAAAACATTATTAACAATAAGTGTTCCAATTGCAGAGGTATAAATTGCATGATATTATGCAAACAAATAACCTGAAAACTAACCTCCTGGATAGTATGATAGTATGATATTTTTTTAGAATTATTGTATCAAATTTAATGTAAGAAAAATAAAGTTCCATACAAAACAATGACAAAACAAAAGACAAACATGCCCAAAATAGTAAAAATTAAAACTGACGAAATGCAAAAACATATATAAATACTTGACCATACAAGTGCAAAACATGAAGTCGTTAAATCCCCAATTATTTCTAATTCGCTTGTATTACTAAATGGGCCTATACCAATCTACAGGACAAAGTCAATCTTCTTAACCGGTAGTCAGTAGATGGCCACATCTACAGCTCATTGCCCTTTATAATACTGTCTGGTAGTGCTGTTGCAGATGGCCAAGATCAGCTACATGAACCTCAGCAGGTACCAAGGCTGATGAGGGTCCATGAGCCTAAACAGGCTCTTTGACAAGTACAAGTCCTTCTGCACCACCACAACCAACAATGAAAAAGGAGGGGTCTCAGCAGGCTCTCCGTCTGGTACAGGTGGTTGGATAGGTTGTGTGGCTGGCAGATGAGCGGATGAGCCTCAGCAGTCCTCGCCATTGGTGTGTCCCAGGGAACAGACGCATGGACAAGCTCTGTGCATACCTGTGGCAGTGGCCACACCTCGGCTCTGAAGTCTCTCAGCAGGTATTCTTTGAGACTTGGTAAACATTATCTGTAAGGTAGTTTTAGAGCACATGTAAATTTACAGTAAAAGTATACATTATTTTGTTGCACAGGTGTTAGAAAGCAAAATGTCTATTCATTAATAGTGTATAAAATGTACATCCTACTAAATATGCATAAACATTTAGATCTTTTGCATCTTTTGGCAAAAGAAAAACACGGATACTTACATAATCTTAATATAAGATCTTGATAGGCTGCATTGCTAGTAGATGTCTGTGATTCTCAACAGGCCCTGTGATTGGTGCAGGTCCCTTGCAAGGCTGCCTTCCTGGACAATGTCCATGGTCCTCAGCAGGCCCTGTGTCTGGTGCAGTTCACTCGGAAGGCTGCATGGCTGGCAGATGTCCACCATCCGCAGCAGGCTCTGTGACTGGTGCAGTTATTTGGGAAGGCTACGTTGCTGGCGGATGTCCGTGGTCCGCAGCAGGCCCTGTGTCTGGTGCAGGTCACTCAAAAGGCTGTGTTGCTGGCAGTTGTTTGTCATCCGCAGCAGGCTCTGTGACTGATGCAGTTTATTGGGAAGTCTGCGTTGCTGGCGGATGTCTGTGATCCGCAGCAGGACTGGTGCAGGTCACTCGGAAGGATGTGGGGCTGGCTGATGTCCGTGATACTCAGTAGAAATGATGTAGGACACTCGGAAGGCTCTGAGGCTGGTGGATGGTTGTGATCCTCAGCAGGCTCTTTGACTGGTGCAGGTGACGCAAAAGGCTGCGTTGCTGGTGGATGTCCGTGATACGCAGCTGGACTGGTGCAGGTCACTCGGAAGGCTGCGTTACTGGCAGATGTCTGTGATCCTCAGCAGGACTGGTGCAGGTCACTCGGAAGGCTGCGTTACTGGCAGATGGCCGTGATCCGCGTTACTGGCAGATGTCCGTGATCCACAGCAGGACTGGTGCAGGTCACTCGGAAGGCTGCGTTGCTGGCGGATGTCCATGATCAGCAGCAGGACTGGTGCATGACACTCCGAAGGCTGCGTTGTTGGTGGATGTCCGTGATCCTCAGCATGCCCTGTGTCTGATGCAGGTCACTCGAAAGGCTACGTTGCTGGGCCTTGGCCAACATTTTCTGTATGGTTATTTGACAGCAGATGTACATTTACAATAAAAGTCTACATGCTGTTGTTACACAGGTAAAATAAACCAACATGTCTTTTTCTTAAAGTTTACATCCTGTCAAAAGTGCATGAATCAGAATTAGGATGCCTGTCTTGGAAAAAATGTACAGTTATATATATCATATAATGGATACTCATAATTTCCGACTCCAAACCTCTGTAGTGGTTGGTTCAGTTTTGTCTTACAAAGTAGGACTTCTTGCACTCCATATTCAGTCCATTGTTTTGTGGTGGTTAATTGTACAGATCCAGCAGTGAAATTTAGCAATATGTTAGTGAACAGATTCCATATGCCAATATGAAATGAAATTCATAGAGCATAAGTAACTTTTCTGATATAATATCAATAACTCTTCCTACTTTTTCCTTCTTTGTAATTATCCATGCCAAAACATACTTCACAATAATTGATAATAACATAACAAAACAAAACAAAATACAAATAGTTCATTCAATGTATCAACAAGTAAAGTAGGCCTAACATGTTACACAATATCTAAATTAGTCTGTGGTGTGATAACAAAATACTTATAGTACAGTTACAGCTAAAACAAATCAGTCCCACACAAAAGAACAGAACACAAAAGAACAGCCTAATACAAAATCAGGCCCAAATGGAAAACGAACAACGCATCACACAGGTGTGATGCGTTAAACCATTAAATATGTCTTATTTCAAGTAGTTGTACAAGACTAATGGCTGAAATTGTCCTGGGTTGATTAAGTAGCCAACTGAATTGTCCTCACCCAATCTAAAACTTAGAAAACTTTCTTCTCTGAATTCTTTGTGTCAAAACATAGCATTTTTACATAAACAAAATATTGATCTAAAGTCTGTCAATATATTGTAACAGATTTGTAAATAAAATAATCAACTGATACATATTTTAACTACTTTAACAATGCAATTTACTTTGATTCACCATGTGTATTAGACCCTGTTAACAGAACTGCATACCAAGTGGACAGTGCTGAATATGTAAATGACTGCTAACATGTATTTTCATCACTCAGACAAAAATGGTAAGGTGTTTTCCTTCTACTATGTAAAGCAACCTTGGGTTTGAGAAAGGCGCTATATACAGTAAAATAAACATATTATTATTATTATTATTATTATTATTATTCAGTTCAATTGGTATGAAAGATACACAGTGCTAAGACGCCACTTGTCAGTCATAGACATAGACATAGAAATCACTGCTAAAAATGGCTGTATAGTCCGACACAGGAATAATGGCTGTTGCGGCTGTTTTTTTTTTTTTTAATCCAAATGGTATTCTTCTGACTGTGTCCTCTGAATTTCCCCCTTTACACATCACCTGTCTGCAGCAAGCGTGTTTACTCACATGCTTGTCTCAGCAGACTGCATTGCTGTCCATGGCTTTCATGTCCTTCAACTGCCCTTGTGCTGGTGGCAACTCCACCAAACAGAATGTCCTTGGAGATTCTGCCCTTTTCCAAGAAATAGTGGTGTTGCAGCGAGATGAGGCTGGGCCTCTGACCTGTGTCAGCTTAAAGGGAACATAACTGATCCCACAGTAAATGACAAGAGTTTGTCTGTAATCAGCACTATTTCAAGTGATTTTCATGGTATCATGATTTTACTGTACCAAAGCATTTGTCAGTATGACACCAATAAGGGTGAACCAGGTTCACTTTTTGTGCCACACAACTGTTGAAAACTGTAGCTTAGCTGCAAATTGGTGGTGATTTGGACACCTTCGATATGCATGATAAACAGCAATGGCATGACTGTCCACTTGGTATAATTCCGTAATTCATAAAAATGTTGAACAAAAAAGTTCCCTGTATGGGGGCCATTTTCCAAAAGAAGTTGCACTTAAGATTTGTTTTCTTTGTTAGTTTTCACCATTCTTACATAATCTCGACAATTCATTCATACAAAATTATTTTTTCACTTCATTGAAGATTTAAGGTATTGTTGTCCTTTAATTCAGTGTTGCAATAATAATACCAGTCTTCAACTGACTATGATATCTGTGTCAAATAATATGGTTAATTTTATTTTACTGTTATCCTTTTTTTTGTACACTAAAATTGAACTGCTGTGTTTGCTGTTATTGACTGTTATCGTCTTAACTGTAATTCACTGATAATGTTAAGGTTTTACAATAACAGTAAAGATAAAATCATTCAATAGAGTGATATGTCTGTCCATTAATTAAAACTTTAATTTGGACTTTTTTTAGCATTTAAAGCATTACGCATAACTTGGTGTAATGGTGGTGTAATGTAACCAAAATGAAATAATTTGACAAACATTAACAAGACATAGTCTAAAATGCTTTAGACAATTAAGGAATGATCTGCTGACATAAAAAAAAAAAAATAGTTGCCTAGATAATAAATCAACTGTATAGCTTCCTGATATTTACATATTCATCTGTATATCTTTACCGTTATTTGCAACTTCTTTTGGAAAATGGCCCCCATACCCCTCCCATCCCTTGCAAGGACCGTCCAGTGTTATGCTCTCTCCTTGCCACCACCCACCCACCCAAACCCCACTTAGCGGACGGAATATGAAGTGAACTCATAATGACGTCATGTGTAACATACCCAGAACATAAATGCCTACCTATTCAAAGACAAATATTATTAATCACAGAAAACATTACAAAAGTGAAATCAGTATCGCTTCATGAAAACTGTAGTATGTCTGCACAACTTCAACAACAACATCTTCTGTGCCTTTAATGTAGACATGATCTATTAATGTACCTTTTTCAGTTGTAGCTGCTTGCACATGTTGAGTGTACCCATGCCGTTCCAGTAACTTGAGAATTGTAGACGATACAAAGATGTCCTCATTGAAGTCTCCCATGATGAGTTTCCTCCCTGGATGCTTCTCAAGTTCAAAGATGACCTGTAATAACTGTTCTCGAAACATGTCAATCTTATAAGAGCTGGGCCTGTACAACACAGCAGCAATCAAATTTGCATGAGATATTTCAAAATACAGACATTCCAAATTGCATCTTTCTGGAATTGACACCTGCACATCAATGTTTTCTGAACAATACACACCAACTCCACCTCTTTGTTGTTGTTTCAGCGCTGCAAAGGCTGGCTCGGAGTCATCATAACAGTTCCCCCTCGGATTGTGTTTGAAGACGTATCCTGGAAGTTGTGGCTCTTCTTCAGTGTCTACATTGAGCCACGTCTCTGTTAAGCAAATACAGTCAGCGTTCATTAGAGCTTTGTGGGATTGAACATCCTGAATGTGAGCATTCAAACTCTGCACATTGTGAAGTGCTACTGTGCACACAGGGTTCATGTTGGATGAAACAGACATTCCAAAGTTAAACTCAGGCAAGCTTTTCATAGCCGAATCTACTTTGTTATCACAAAATATGGCAGATTCTTTGAAGTCCTCAATTATCAGCCCACCGAGAGTTCTCACACGACTCAATGCAACATATGCTTGCCCTGGAGCAAAGATCTTCTTGAGTGATACAACAGCCCTTTCAACAGTAAGCCCTTGACATTTATGTACAGTTACTGACCAGGCCAGGCTAATCGGCAGTTGCCTTCGTACACCACCATTATTAGCCACTTGTTCCTCTTGCACTTCTACTATCGTTGAACGTTCAGAAACCCTTTTTGCTTTTGACCTCTGGATCTTTCCTACATTAGGGTCTTCAAACTCCACATGGATAGCTGCAGGCATGTCATCGTCTTGTTGACTTTGAATGATTTCCACGACTGTGCCACATGCTCCGTTGACAAGGCCATCAGACACGTCTATGTTTTTCTTCAACATGACCCTTGCTCCAACACCCAACGAAACACATTTAGGCAAGCAAGAGTTGAAAACTTTTGTGTGAAAGCCAACTTTCCGTTCCATTCTTCCAGTTTTGGGATTTCGGACAAAATCTTGAGCACGTATGCTGATTGCGTCTGGGCAGGTCTCTTGCAGTCTCTTCACGTTATATTCATCAACCTCTGCATTTGTAGCATACACATGAATGTCTGTAGATTCCTCACCAGTTTCACGCTGCCTCAATGTGAGAACATCACAGTCGGTGAGAGGTTCGTTCTTTTTACGGACTCTGAGACGATTAAGCATTTCTGCAAATGCTGCATTTTCTTGTCTAACAACTTTAGTCAGTTCTGCAACCTCAAAGTTGTTGTCCCACAGGTTGGCTCCTTTGTTTTCAGCAAAAAGAGGCGTGCCTTTCACAGGTTTGAGTTGAAAAAAATCACCCACACAAATCAGGGAAACTTTTGCAAACAAGGAATAATCACCAGTCTGCTTGATTTGACGCAGTCTACCATGAATGTAAGCCAAAAGACGGTGGTCGACCATGGACACTTCATCAATGATCAGAATTTGCAAGCTGCCCATTTTGGTTCGCAAAGAATTGACTTTCTCATCACCTAGTGGTTGATATGGCAGTTTGACATTTGCACCAATGGAGAATGTATTGTGAATTGTTGCAGCGCCAATGTTATATGCAGCCACTCCTGTAGGTGCTGTTAGAAGCACAGTGAGGTCCTCAGGATTTTCAGCAATCTGTGACAACAGCCTTGTAGATTCGTAATGTATCGCTTTGATTAAATGGCTTTTCCCCGTTCCTGCTCCACCAGTAATGAATAATCGCAACGGTTCAGGATTTTGTCCAAACAGTTTCTGCAAACACCACTTACGAACAGCATAGAATATGGCAGACTGTTCTTCATTTAATGATCGCAATAAATGCAATGCATCCTGTCTGGGCATTGACACATGATTTGTTTCCAAACTGCATGTAGTCTGTGGGTTTGCTGTCAGGTCAGGAATGAGTTTGTCATCATCATCACCTTCATCATCTACAACTTTTTCTTTCATCAGATCCAAACAACGAAGACGCTCCCTTTCTGTTTCAGGACATATTTGAGCCCAGGCATCTTCCAAATCAATTTTGTCTTCCAGCAGCTGTTTAGCTCTGTCAATCTCATCACTTTCTTTTTCAAATAAAGCTTTGTTGGTATCCACAATCGACTGCACTCTTTGAATATCAACACCACATTTCACTGCACCATTTTTATAGAAATGTTCATATGTATCAAACTGGGGCGGTTTGAGGTGACAATCTTCATAGTAAGGCAGAAACAGTTGCAGCAACGAATGGAAGTACTTTTCAGGGTTTTTTGTGGGAGAAAATCTGGGATACCTCACGACAGCAGGTTCAGTTCGGGTCCTTCGTTTCACAAAACCACAATTGTTGTTGAGCTGTATAATGTCATGTGAATCTTTTTCAGTCGGAACCTGTGACTTTGATAGAACCCTGTATTCAGAACAAAAACTGGCCAGGCATAAATCCTCAAATTGTTCATTCTGGGGTCTGCTCTTATACCTCTCAATCACATTGGTCATCCAAATGCTGCTTTCATCATTACACTGAGCTTTAGTTTGGAGGACATGCAATGGAAAACTCATCCTAACAGGATTATCACCTACTGGAATGAACTGTACGTCACGAGAGCATTCTTTCAAGTGCATGTGTGTTAATCGATACACTGCTTCTTGGGCTGAAACTTCTCTGTTGTGTAGGTATACACTTCCAAGCTGTTTGAATGCTGCTTTTGCATCAAGGTTGCCATTCATTGACTCGTCTTGGGCACGTTGTAAGAGCAAACCCATTTCCTGTTCTGCTTTTGTGATGTACGACAGTATGTAGACCACAACTGAAAAGGCATCTGTGACATACTGGATATCCATGTTGCCTTGCCAAGCACGGAGTAAGTCCTTGTTGTACTGGTTCACCCAAATGTCTCCAGGATTTCGTTTCAGGACAATGCTTTTCTTTTTGGAACATATGTTGTATGCCCTTTCAAACAAACCTTGATCTATCCCCAGAGACTCAAAAAATGCATCGGCTGTATCAAAATTCATGTCAGGCATGGTCAACGCAGTTTTAACATTCTTTATTATTGCACCCGCACTTGTATTGTCATCATTGCCATTCAAGTCCTCACAGTTACCGCCTCTTGTGATGAAAGTACAGCTTGATGGTGGCCGTGGGAAGTTGAACCTGCACACTGTGTTTTTCTTGCGGCAAGTCTTAGAGTGTCTTGTGCTGTGCCTTTGTACGCTGCTCACAACCTCGTTAAGCTCTGCATCAGTTTCTGGTGGAATCTCACAGGTGATGTATGTATCTATGAACTGTGCCACTTCATCATCACTCTCTTTATCAATCTTGGGAGCATTTTCAACCCAAAAGAGACAGTGGACATGAGGAGAACCACGCTGTTGAAATTCAACACGATAAAAGTAGTCCTTTATTTTCCCTATGGGTTCTGCTGGTGACATGATTACATCACGGAGAAAGCAATGCCATCGGTGATCAAACATTCTTGCCACTGTCACAGGGTTTCGACGTATGAGTCCACATTTGTCAGACCAATCAAGATCGTCAACAGACGTTTGTTTACCTTCTATTCTTAGAATAGAGTTCAGCATTTCAGGCCATCTCAAATCTGCAGAGCTAAAAGATGCAAAGAATGTGGGTATGGAGAGTTGTCTTATCATGGCAAATAAATCTTTCTGAACTGACATCCAGTATGGAGGTGTGCCACGAATTCCTCGTAAGAACTTGTATCCTTCGTCATTGCGCAATATTTTACCCAATGAATCTGAGTCCAACAACATGTCTGGCGATGCATCTTTCAGAAAGGAGTTGCCGCCACCTTTGCGTAATGCCACTGATACACTAGATACAACTTGATGCACCTCTGATATGTATTGTGCGTAAAAAATGAAGTCTGTGTTCTGTGCAAAACGGCCATCTGCATTCAGAATGCGTGTATTCAGGTAACGTGACAGAGTTATTTTGGACTCTCTTTCATCATGGAATGTAGGTCCACCAGATGGATACAAAACAGGGAAACATTTTGCCTCGTTGGTTTTATCAGACAGCAACCTCACTGGACTGTTACCTTCACCTGGTGCCACATTAAGTATATCCTGAAAATTCTGATCAATGATCTCTGAACCCAGATCGACAGGTTGTAATGATGTATCTGACAAAAGCCCATTCTGGTCTTTGACATAAGTTACGTCTTCCTCTGCTTGCTCTTCAGGAACATTTTCATCATCACTGTTATCAGGTGTTTCCTGTTTGGTACTTTCCTCATGCTGGTCAGTGCCATTCAGAGAGTTTGCCCATTCGTCATTCATAGTCACATCACCATACCACTTATTGTTTGCCATCAAATACCTCAGTGCATTTCTGACACGATCAGTGTGGACATACATGTACTCATAATGACCTTTATATGTCAATTTGCGTTTCAGTTTCACTCTTACCATCTTGTCATCACATTCATTTCTTGGGAGTATATTTGTCACAGTTGTGTTATTAACAGGAACAGAGACGCAAGGACCATGGCAAGCTCTCTGGCGGCCTCGAGGCAAACACAACAACTTCATGAAGGGAATGTGACGTGCAATGAGATGTTGTTCCAAAGAATTCAGACATTTAAGTTCTGCTGGAATATCATCCAAATGCATGTTGTTGGTGACACTCTCTTCGGGAAGTTTTCCTCCAAGTATTTTTCGATGACATGTATGGCAAATCCATAATTTGCTTGATGGACTATCAGACAAATGGCACCTCTGCTCACATCCAACACCACACACATGTAAATATTGCAATGTTATGCATCTATTAGCCAATGCAGCCACTTCTACTCGTTTGCTTTCATAGCAATGTCTTTTACACTCAACCACTTGCTTCCTGAAGAGTAAACGGTGACAGACTGAGCATACATATTCAGGACCACGGCTGACCTCCTGACGAAAATGACCAACAGCAAAGTTAATGTCTTCCTGTTTCTTTTGCCACTTTGCATAACTGTCACAACTACGTTTTATTTTATTTGCACGGATGTTGTTTTCTCTGTATGCCTTCTTGCTTGCCTCTTTTTTTTGTTTTTGAAAGCTAATGCTGTTATTGTATTTGGTACGACAATAACCACGGACAAGGGTCTGAAATGTATTGTTTGTCTTATATTTGGCTTTAGAGTAATCACGGACAATTTTCTGGAAAGGCATGTTTGTCTGATATTTGGCTTTAGAGTAACCACGGACGAGATTCTGGAATGGCCTGTTGGTTTTATATTTGGCTTTAGAGTAACCACGGACGAGATTCTGGAATGTCTTGTTTGTCTTATATTTGGCTCTTGAATACCTACGTACCATTTCTTGAAAGGTGGAATTGTTCTTATATTTCATTTTAGAGCTGTCACACTTCAATTTCAGATATTCAGGATCAGACAAATACTTATTCCGAACATATGCACGCTTTTTCTCTCTGTAATCGCTGTCATTGTGATATCGCCGGCGATCTTTTTTTGCTTTCACATTTTCTGATTCATCGTTCAACTTTCTTTTTCGTGTTAACCTCAACTTGTCATCAATATTTACAGGCTGGCATGTTCCTGCGCAACGTCTTGCATCTTTGTGTTGAACACATGTTACAACCTCATAATGATTGCCAGTGTGATTTAAATAGACGCAATTATCTCTACATGTCTGTGAGTCTGTAGGCCTGTGCATATTCCATCTTCCATCATTGAAAGTGAAGATAGTTGTTTGCAACAAGTCAGCAGCAGCAAAAATATCAATTTCTTTTGCCCATGAACCACAGTAATAGATCCTTGATTTAGTGACATAATCCTGCACAGATGTGTATTCTTCCCTCAGATATGTTTCAAATTTGGTTCCGTTTCTCTGAAGGTGTTGCACGACAGCCCGTCTTATTTTCAAATGCTTGTCTTCATTGTGGCAAATACTAAAGGCTAGGCTACGGTAAAAGCAATTCCCATCAGGTTTTATACTTTTTATCTTACAGGGACATCCCATGTCATCAATATCAGTTGTTGCCATTAGGCCTACATCAACATTTCCATGTTGAAGCTCTAAACATGTGCACAGTGCATCCTGGTCCTGACGAGTTAAAGGTTTAAAAGCATGTTTGGGAACTCTTACATCACTTATAATGACATCAGTTGCCTGCAAATTACACTTTAAAGGTTGAAAAGACTGTTCGTCCGTTCCTGCATCAATAAGAATGACATCGTCTGTTGCAATTTTGTTTCGCTTAACACCCTTACTGGGAACTCGTCTCAAAACGTCACTGTAGAGTGGTCTACTGTTTACATTAGAACCATTTGTGTCTGGTATGGTCTGTGAACATTCTGTGCCACTTGTGAAATTAGCTGCAACTGTAGACGACCCACTTACAACTCGTTCACACACTTTAGGCTTCACCACATCGCTGTATAGTGGACGGCAACTTGCAGAGCTCGTTGAACAGCTGGATGAATCGTCCATCTGGGCATTGGTATCAGTTATTACTGTGACTCCAGTTACCTCAAACCTTGGTGTGCTCACGCCAAAAGATCTTGCGAAGTCGTAAACAAATGTGACCAGGGAGTGTATAGAGCTTAAGTATGCAACACAACTTGTCCTCTCACCTTTCTGGTTGATGTATCTGTTAGCGTGTGAATCAACAAACGCAAACCTTGCTCCTGCATTCACTACAGCACATGTGTTAGCACAAATGGTTAACAAACAAGCATCATTGCTAAACAGCGCCCGCTGCAGTGCTACATCAAAAGGCATGGCAACATCACGCAAAGCATCGTCATAGTCCTCAACCTGAATAAATCCAGTGTAAGAATCAGCAAAGTTTATTGAGAAATCACAATTCCACACTTCATATTGTCTAGGCAATTCAGACACAGCAATGTAACCCCTTCCTTGGTCTCTTATTTTACCCTGTGCACTCATTGACCTGTAAAGAACAGTTCCCTTAATCAAAACATCATCAAGATCTCGAGTTTCCCAACTCCACACGTTCTTCATCTTGGACTTCAAAACAGCAGTCAAACTGATGGCACCACACTGCTTGTTGCGCACATTTCCAAACCGTGAATCGCCTTGATGAAAGGACCCCATCAGCACAGATCTCTCTGGGAAGTCAACAGATTCATTCAAAGAACAATCAGTAGCATTATTTTCTTTCACATTACTTGACAATGAGTTTACAACAGAGTCATGGCACATATTCAGAGAGTTGGTAGAGTTTGTTTGAGAGTTGGTAGAGTTTGCTTGTATTGCGTCCGAAGACTGTAACTGGCATTGTAACTGGCATTGTAACTGGCATTGTAACTGGCAGTCCGAAGACTGTATAGCGTCCGAAGACTGTGTGTGGGCTTTTTTACGAGGACGCCCAACCTCGTCACAGGAGACCAAGTCAACCTGCGCCACCGGGGACCTCTTGCTCGGCACCTGTAACACAGAAAACCCATCATAAGGTTACCAAGTCTAACATATCATACTTCTTTAATAATTTCATCATTAAAGCAACTAATATACACATACTTTCAGAACAGTAATGCATATATATTTAGATCATAAATATTCAGCAACTTCTTAAAAGGAAATATGGCGAGTTTTCATATAGATCTCCGTTTCTCATGGGTCACCGAGTACTGTTGTTATGAAACAAAATCAAAACAATCAGTTTTTCCTAGCTCGAGTTGCTACAACCAGCAGCTACCGGTAAAAACAAACGTTTTCATTTTTTGTACCGTCAATACTTGGTCACCTTGAGAAACGTAGATCTATGTAAGAACTCGCTGGATTTCTCCTTTAAATTAGACATGCAGCACATCCTTCATTAAAATACATTCAAAATGTAAGCGGCATTTCAAGTAAACATACAAACTACTGTAAATAGGAATTGGGAGAAACATAAAATGTGCTCAACATTACATGTTTCCTATTAGACACAATCATAATACATCAGGACAGATAGTTCAGCTCAACAGCCTGACCTCAGTAGACCTCAAGTCAGCCTGTCTCTTCTTGGCCGCCTTGGACCGCTTGTTAGGAGGCGCCATCTGAAAAACACACAGAAAACACATCAGAAATCGCATACGTTACACTGAAATATTTTCATCAGTTCTGTTGAAAGCAGGCTTGTGCACAATTCCAAATTTTAGAATTCAATTCAATTAATGAATTAGAATTGGCCCCACCCCACAGGATGTTGAATTTGAATGACAGGAAGTGGAATTCAAATTCATGGCAACACACAACAGGACAAATGTATTGAATCTCACATACATTCAGTTTTGGGAAGGTTAGTTTGGAAATGTAATTGGTTACTGTTTTCAATTATAAGTTGTGTGTTTGTTGCGATCATATCTGACATATATTGTGAAACTTCATTGTTAAACACTACCCTTAAATTATGCATATGAATTTATTTGAATTTCAATTCTACTTCCTTTAATTCAAATTTGAATTGTAATTCTACATCCTGTTTTTGACCTCAATTCAAATTCAAGAATTGAATTGGAATTTAGGAGTCATTCTCAATTCAATTCTGAATTTTGCACAAGCCTGGTTGAACAGGCAATAACAATGTACATATTTACATCATAAGGACTCTAAATTCTCAACTTAAGACAGCCTTCTTCTACTTAATTTAAACCAAGTACATTCAAAAGTTCAACTATACAACAATTAAAAACATGAGCAAAGCATACTGAAAGCAAAAAATACTAATCTTTTCTCAGATAAAGAATCAAGCTTAGCATCAGATGTTTAACATGTTTCACAATAAAATCCTACACACAATAATTACTACTTACATAGTGCAAAACACTGACCAGATGTTCAAACATTTTAAATAATTGAAAAACAAGGTGTCGAATCACTTGTCAACTATGTCACAAGTGCAAATTACAGTCACCTCACACAGCCTTGAACTGTCGTTGACACATTGGTGGCAATGCCAAAGACAGTGCTGTGTCAAATTAGGCTGCCCTGCAAGTTCTGCTACCGCGCAAGTAGTTTCAGTAGAAGTACTCTAGATTTTGCTATCTCAATGTACAATATTTCATATCTAACATTTATCAAAATGCTAACCTAAAAACAAACAAACAAAATAAAAAAAAACTCAGGTGTCAACCTGTTCCACCTCACTGTTTTGATAAGATAGTGCTGTTCCTGAACATGAACACTGAATAGTGGTGGCTTAGTAACACCATTTCACTTACATCCTTAAACAGAACAGTGCCAAATGTATCAATTTGTGCTACAGCATCTCTCCACAACCTACAATTTTGCTTCTCTGATTTCATGTGCAAGGGTAGCCCACACTGCATTCATCAAAAGGGGTGATATGTTGCTTTATAGCTATTATTAATCTGCAAAACGAATTGACATCTGGAGGATTGTTACATACCATTAAGCCTACACACAAGTAGCATGAAATCGAACCTGTTGCACACATTTACAGCTACACCAGAGTTAGGCATGCACATTCTTGAGCTAAAGTAGAAGGCATATGACACAGGAATAAAACTAATGTATCTGTCAATCCAGCGTAAAAGGTTTCTAAATTCCCCTAGAAGTTGTACTGTTTATGTGATAGTATGCAACATAAAAGCCCTGAAACTTTTAGCACTTACCTTTACTATAGGTCAAAAAGCAATCCAAAATCTGGAAAGCATTTAATATATATATATAGGTTATGAAAGTTACAAACTTAGCAT